>NC_143029.1:4595000-4877500 GCF_057628025.1 Oncorhynchus mykiss
TCACATAAATGCCTTCACACTATACAGGAGGGATGGAGTCAGACAGATTTTAGAGTGGTAGTTTAAAATCAATCAGGCCAAGGGGTGTGTCTGTATATTCAGTTCTAGTTAACATTTTATAATTTATCATAGTTATTACTATTGCTATTACTGTGTGAGCAATGCCTTGTGGATGGACGATGCACAGAATATGTCAGCTATGTGCTATAGGCTAGGAAATATAGCACATCAATTCTTTTAAAAAGAGTAACAAGTGATCTGATTTACACAGCACAAAGGTAATTCGGGATCTAAATCAGAAAACCCCTTTAGGGCAGCTCCTTGGACATTCCTCTCCACACGCTGTTATAGTATTCCTCACAGACAGAGACTCTTCTAGAAGCGTTAGATCAAACCACACAAGCCTGCTAGCATGTTTATCAGGGCAGCCAGTCTGGGTCAATGGTGTTTCAAAAACACCATTCACAGTGTAAATGCCCCAACCCAGAGAGAGAGAGAGACCTCTCCTACTGTCCTCCTGGGACGTTAGAGAGGAATTACCTGTCACCATTGTGGATACGTCCCTAATGGCACCTTATTGCCTTTGTAGTGCACTTCTTTAAACCAGCGCTCTGGTCAAAAGTAGTGCACTACACTATATAGAGAGGAAATAGAGTGCCATTTGGGACACACATCCCCGTCTCTCCTTCTCAGGACTAAAACAGGCTTAGTGTCTGTCGGAAGAGGAGTTAGAGTTTTGTTGTCCCGAGTGTAAAACTAGCAGGGCTTTAAGTGAGTAAGCTTCCCTTCTACCTCTGCTAACGAGGATTACGGCTTCTTCACAAAGCTGCCCTAACACATTGGACGGCCTTCATGTTGTTGTTGGAGGGTATGTTCGGTTGACACCAAGAAAAAGGCTTTTCAGTTCCGTTCCCTTTACACACACACAGTGTCACGCTAGATGGACATAACAATAAATAGACAGACAGACGTTATGAAACTGTGTATAAAACCCTGAGGGTTTCGTAAAGGTATTAGATCATGGGGTTGGTCTGGAAGTTCGTCAGCCACTCCCTTGTTTAAATATGAGCAGCTGTGGACATTAAAGCAGTGAACCAGAGACCCAGATGTTAGGTTTGCTCTCTGAGTACCTCTTTTTTTTTCATGGACACTTGAGCAGAGCAATCAACCTAAATAGTCGGTAAATATTCAATGAATAAATCAAACATGTAAATAGATCGTTCTGGAAAACATAATTATGTAAATTAAATCCATTTCAATGACTTTAGATGAAGGTGTTCAAATCAATGACTCCTGAAATTACACTCTGCACAGTGACTGATAAACATACCAGTTGACGTCTATGGAGATTGGCAAATTTTTCCTTTCTAAAATAAATCATGTTATAATATATTTGAGGTTTATATTTGGGGTGTTGTTACTAGATGACAGGTGTTGTTACTAGATGACAGGTGTTGTTACCAGATGACAGGTGTTGTTGCTAGATGACAGGTGTTGTTACTAGATGACAGGTGTTGTTACTAGATGACAGGTGTTGTTACTAGATGACAGGTGTTGTTGCTAGATGACAGGTGTTGTTACTAGATGACAGGTGTTGTTACCAGATGACAGGTGTTGTTACTAGATGACAGGTGTTGTTACCAGATGACAGGTGTTGTTACCAGATGACAGGTGTTGTTACCAGATGACAGGTGTTGTTACCAGATGACAGGTGTTGTTACCAGATGACAGGTGTTGATAATAGATGACAGGTGTTGTTACTAGATGACAGGTGTTGTTAATAGATGACAGGTCTTGTTACTAGATGACAGGTGTTGTTACTAGATGACAGGTGTTGTTACTAGATGACAAGTGTTGTTACTAGATGACAGGTGTTGTTACTAGATGACAGGTGTTGTTACTAGATGACAGGTGTTGTTACTAGATGACAGGTGTTGTTACCAGATGACAGGTGTTGTTACTAGATGACAGGTGTTGTTACTAGATGACAGGTGTTGTTACTAGATGACAGGTGTTGTTACCAGATGACAGGTGTTGTTACCAGATGACAGGTGTTGTTACTAGATGACAGGTGTTGTTGCTAGATGACAGGTGTTGTTACTAGATGACAGGTGTTGTTACTAGATGACAGGTGTTGTTACTAGATGACAGGTGTTGTTACTAGATGACAGGTGTTGTTACTAGATGACAGGTGTTGTTACCAGATGACAGGTGTTGTTACCAGATGACAGGTATTGTTACTAGATGACAGGTGTTGTTACTAGATGACAGGTGTTGTTACTAGATGACAGGTGTTGTTACTAGATGACAGGTGTTGTTACCAGATTACAGGTGTTGTTACTAGATGACAGGTGTTGTTGCTAGATGACAGGTGTTGTTACTAGATGACAGGTGTTGTTACCAGATGACAGGTGTTGTTACTAGATGACAGGTGTTGTTACCAGATGACAGGTGTTGTTACTAGATGACAGGTGTTGTTACTAGATGGCAGGTGTTGTTACTAGATGACAGGTGTTGTTACCAGATGACAGGTGTTGTTACCAGATGACAGGTGTTGTTACTAGATGACAGGTGTTGTTGCTAGATGACAGGTGTTGTTGCTAGATGACAGGTGTTGTTGCTAGATGACAGGTGTTGTTACTAGATGACAGGTGTTGTTACTAGATGACAGGTGTTGTTACCAGATGACAGGTGTTGTTACTAGATGACAGGTGTTGTTGCTAGATGACAGGTGTTGTTACTAGATGACAGGTGTTGTTACCAGATGACAGGTGTTGTTACTAGATGACAGGTGTTGTTACCAGATGACAGGTGTTGTTACCAGATGACAGGTGTTGTTACCAGATGACAGGTGTTGTTACCAGATGACAGGTGTTGTTACCAGATGACAGGTGTTGATAATAGATGACAGGTGTTGTTACTAGATGACAGGTGTTGTTAATAGATGACAGGTCTTGTTACTAGATGACAGGTGTTGTTACTAGATGACAGGTGTTGTTACTAGATGACAAGTGTTGTTACTAGATGACAGGTGTTGTTACTAGATGACAGGTGTTGTTACTAGATGACAGGTGTTGTTACCAGATGACAGGTGTTGTTACCAGATGACAGGTGTTGTTACTAGATGACAGGTGTTGTTACTAGATGACAGGTGTTGTTACTAGATGACAGGTGTTGTTACCAGATGACAGGTGTTGTTACCAGATGACAGGTGTTGTTACTAGATGACAGGTGTTGTTGCTAGATGACAGGTGTTGTTGCTAGATGACAGGTGTTGTTACTAGATGACAGGTGTTGTTACTAGATGACAGGTGTTGTTACTAGATGACAGGTGTTGTTACCAGATGACAGGTATTGTTACTAGATGACAGGTGTTGTTACTAGATGACAGGTGTTGTTACTAGATGACAGGTGTTGTTACTAGATGACAGGTGTTGTTACCAGATGACAGGTGTTGTTACTAGATGACAGGTGTTGTTGCTAGATGACAGGTGTTGTTACTAGATGACAGGTGTTGTTGCTAGATGACAGGTGTTGTTGCTAGATGACAGGTGTTGTTACTAGATGACAGGCGTTGTTGCTAGATGACAGGCGTTGTTGCTAGATGACAGGTGTTGTTGCTAGATGACAGGTGTTGTTACCAGATGACAGGTGTTGTTACCAGATGACAGGTGTTGTTACTAGATGACAGGCGTTGTTGCTAGATGACAGGTGTTGTTGCTAGATGACAGGTGTTGTTACCAGATGACAGGTGTTGTTACTAGATGACAGGTGTTGTTACCAGATGACAGGTGTTGTTACTAAATGACAGGTGTTGTTACTAAATGACAGGTGTTGTTACTAGATGACAGGTGTTGTTACTAGATGACAGGTGTTGTTACTAGATGACAGGTGTTGTTACCAGATGACAGGTGTTGTTACTAGATGACAGGTGTTGTTACTAGATGACAGGTGTTGTTACCAGATGACAGGTGTTGTTGCTAGATGACAGGTGTTGTTACTAGATGACAGGTGTTGTTACTAGATGACAGGTGTTGTTACTAGATGACAGGTGTTGTTGCTAGATGACAGGTGTTGTTACTAGATGACAGGTGTTGTTACCAGATGACAGGTGTTGTTACTAGATGACAGGTGTTGTTACCAGATGACAGGTGTTGTTACCAGATGACAGGTGTTGTTACCAGATGACAGGTGTTGTTACCAGATGACAGGTGTTGTTACCAGATGACAGGTGTTGATAATAGATGACAGGTGTTGTTACTAGATGACAGGTGTTGTTAATAGATGACAGGTCTTGTTACTAGATGACAGGTGTTGTTACTAGATGACAGGTGTTGTTACTAGATGACAAGTGTTGTTACTAGATGACAGGTGTTGTTACTAGATGACAGGTGTTGTTACTAGATGACAGGTGTTGTTACTAGATGACAGGTGTTGTTACCAGATGACAGGTGTTGTTACTAGATGACAGGTGTTGTTACTAGATGACAGGTGTTGTTACTAGATGACAGGTGTTGTTACCAGATGACAGGTGTTGTTACCAGATGACAGGTGTTGTTACTAGATGACAGGTGTTGTTGCTAGATGACAGGTGTTGTTACTAGATGACAGGTGTTGTTACTAGATGACAGGTGTTGTTACTAGATGACAGGTGTTGTTACTAGATGACAGGTGTTGTTACTAGATGACAGGTGTTGTTACCAGATGACAGGTGTTGTTACCAGATGACAGGTATTGTTACTAGATGACAGGTGTTGTTACTAGATGACAGGTGTTGTTACTAGATGACAGGTGTTGTTACTAGATGACAGGTGTTGTTACCAGATTACAGGTGTTGTTACTAGATGACAGGTGTTGTTGCTAGATGACAGGTGTTGTTACTAGATGACAGGTGTTGTTACCAGATGACAGGTGTTGTTACTAGATGACAGGTGTTGTTACCAGATGACAGGTGTTGTTACTAGATGACAGGTGTTGTTACTAGATGGCAGGTGTTGTTACTAGATGACAGGTGTTGTTACCAGATGACAGGTGTTGTTACCAGATGACAGGTGTTGTTACTAGATGACAGGTGTTGTTGCTAGATGACAGGTGTTGTTGCTAGATGACAGGTGTTGTTGCTAGATGACAGGTGTTGTTACTAGATGACAGGTGTTGTTACTAGATGACAGGTGTTGTTACCAGATGACAGGTGTTGTTACTAGATGACAGGTGTTGTTGCTAGATGACAGGTGTTGTTACTAGATGACAGGTGTTGTTACCAGATGACAGGTGTTGTTACTAGATGACAGGTGTTGTTACCAGATGACAGGTGTTGTTACCAGATGACAGGTGTTGTTACCAGATGACAGGTGTTGTTACCAGATGACAGGTGTTGTTACCAGATGACAGGTGTTGATAATAGATGACAGGTGTTGTTACTAGATGACAGGTGTTGTTAATAGATGACAGGTCTTGTTACTAGATGACAGGTGTTGTTACTAGATGACAGGTGTTGTTACTAGATGACAAGTGTTGTTACTAGATGACAGGTGTTGTTACTAGATGACAGGTGTTGTTACTAGATGACAGGTGTTGTTACCAGATGACAGGTGTTGTTACCAGATGACAGGTGTTGTTACTAGATGACAGGTGTTGTTACTAGATGACAGGTGTTGTTACTAGATGACAGGTGTTGTTACCAGATGACAGGTGTTGTTACCAGATGACAGGTGTTGTTACTAGATGACAGGTGTTGTTGCTAGATGACAGGTGTTGTTGCTAGATGACAGGTGTTGTTACTAGATGACAGGTGTTGTTACTAGATGACAGGTGTTGTTACTAGATGACAGGTGTTGTTACCAGATGACAGGTATTGTTACTAGATGACAGGTGTTGTTACTAGATGACAGGTGTTGTTACTAGATGACAGGTGTTGTTACTAGATGACAGGTGTTGTTACCAGATGACAGGTGTTGTTACTAGATGACAGGTGTTGTTGCTAGATGACAGGTGTTGTTACTAGATGACAGGTGTTGTTGCTAGATGACAGGTGTTGTTGCTAGATGACAGGTGTTGTTACTAGATGACAGGCGTTGTTGCTAGATGACAGGCGTTGTTGCTAGATGACAGGTGTTGTTGCTAGATGACAGGTGTTGTTACCAGATGACAGGTGTTGTTACCAGATGACAGGTGTTGTTACTAGATGACAGGCGTTGTTGCTAGATGACAGGTGTTGTTGCTAGATGACAGGTGTTGTTACCAGATGACAGGTGTTGTTACTAGATGACAGGTGTTGTTACCAGATGACAGGTGTTGTTACTAAATGACAGGTGTTGTTACTAAATGACAGGTGTTGTTACTAGATGACAGGTGTTGTTACTAGATGACAGGTGTTGTTACCAGATGACAGGTGTTGTTACCAGATGACAGGTGTTGTTACTAGATGACAGGTGTTGTTACCAGATGACAGGTGTTGTTACTAGATGACAGGTGTTGTTACCAGATGACAGGTGTTGTTACTAGATGACATGTGTTGTTACTAGATGACAGGTGTTGTTACCAGATGACAGGTGTTGTTACAAGATGACAGGTGTTGTTACCAGATGACAGGTGTTGTTACTAGATGACAGGTGTTGTTACTAGATGACAGGTGTTGTTAATAGATGACAGGTGTTGTTACTAGATGACAGGTGTTGTTACTAGATGACAGGTGTTGTTACCAGATGACAGGTGTTGTTACTAGATGACATGTGTTGTTACTAGATGACAGGTGTTGTTACTAGATGACAGGTGTTGTTACTAGATGACAGGTGTTGTTACCAGATGACAGGTGTTGTTACTAGATGACATGTGTTGTTACTAGATGACATGTGTTGTTACTAGATGACAGGTGTTGTTACCAGATGACAGGTGTTGTTACCAGATGACAGGTGTTGATAATAGATGACAGGTGTTGTTACTAGATGACAGGTGTTGTTAATAGATGACAGGTGTTTTTACTAGATGACAGGCGTTGTTACTAGATGACAGGTGTTGTTAATAGATAACAGGTGTTTTTACTAGATGACAGGTGTTGTTACCGGATTGGATGACAGGTGTTGTTACCAGATGACAGGTGTTGTTACCAGATGACAGGTGTTGTTACCAGATGACAGGTGTTGTTACCAGATGACAGGTGTTGTTACCAGATGACAGGTGTTGTTACTAGATGGCAGGTGTTGTTACTAGATGACAGGTGTTGTTACCAGATGACACGGGTCTCTATGAATTAGGCGACTCCAGGCAGATGTCACTGACTGAATCCCCCTTGCATCACCGGGGGCAAACTACCTTCCCTTCCCTGCTATATTACAACGATTCCATTTAGATTTACAAATTATTCTCATGTGCCTATTACTGAGGAGAGTCTTCCGTCTGGCCACTCTACCGTAAAAGGCCTGATTGATGGAGTGCTGCAGAAATGGTTGTCCTTCCGGAAGGTTCTCCCAGCTCTAGGAAGTCTTGGTGGTTCCAAACTTCTTCAATTAAAGAATGATGGAGGCCACTGTGCCTCGAGACAATCCTGTCTCAGAGCTCTACGGACAATTCCTTCAACCTCATGGCTTGGTTTTTACTCTGACATGCACTGACAACTGTGGGACCTTATATAGACAGGTGTGTGCCTTTCCAAATCATGTCCAATCAATTTAATTTATCACAGGTGGACTCCAATGAAGTTGTAGAGACATCTCAAGGATGATCAATTGAGAGGAGAGGAGAGGAGAGGAGAGGAGAGGAGGAGGAAAGAGGAGAGGAAAGAGGAGAGGAAAGGAGAGGAGAGGAGAGGAGAGCACCTCTAGCTGATCTATTGTATGAATCTGGCCATTTATTTAATTGATCCTGATGACAGGGGAAATGGACAGAATAGTACATCATTTACCATATTGATCCCTGTCTGTAGGCCATCGGCCACATCATTTATCATATTGATCCCTGTCTGTAGGCCATCCGCCACATCATTTATCATATTGATCCCTGTCTGTAGGCCATCGGCCACATCATTTATCATATTGATCCCTGTCTGTAGGCCATCGGCCACATCATTTATCATATTGATCCCTGTCTGTAGGCCATCCGCCACATCATTTACCATATTGATCCCTGTCTGTAGGCCATCGGCCACATCATTTATCATATTGATCCCTGTCTGTAGGCCATCGGCCACATCATTTATCATATTGATCCCTGTCTGTAGGCCATCCGCCACATCATTTACCATATTGATCCCTGTCTGTAGGCCATCGGCCACATCATTTATCATATTGATCCCTGTCTGTAGGCCATCGGCCACATCATTTACCATATTGATCCCTGTCTGTAAGACAATAAGTCTCACCAAGACAATCAGATCACACTCTGAAACTGCTTCATGATGAACTAGGTTTTCAATCAGTATTCTGACTGGACTAAACTGGGGTGGACTGGACTAAACTGGGGTGGACTGGACTAAACTGGGGTGGACTGGGCTAGACTAAACTGGGATGGACTGGACTAAACTGGGGTGGGGTGGACTGGATTTAAACTGGGGTGTACTGGACTAACCTAGGGTGGACTGGACTGGGCTGGACTAACCTAGGGTGGACTGGACTAACCTAGGGTGGACTGGACTAACCTAGGGTGGACTGGACTGGACTGGACTAACCTAGGGTGGACTGGACTGGACTGGACTAACCTAGGGTGGACTGGACTGGACTGGACTAACCTAGGGTGGACTGGACTGGACTAACCTAGGGTGGGCTGGACTGGACTGGACTAACCTAGGGTGGACTGGACTGGACTAACCTAGGGTGGACTGGACTGGACTAACCTAGGGTGGGCTGGACTGGACTGGACTAACCTAGGGTGGACTGGACTGGACTAACCTAGGGTGGACTGGACTGGACTAACCTAGGGTGGGCTGGACTGGACTGGACTAACCTAGGGTGGGCTGGACTGGACTGGACTAACCTAGGGTGGACTGGACTGGGGTGGGGTGGACTGGACTAATCTAGGGTGGGCTGGGCTGGGGTGGACTGGACTAACCTAGGGTGGACTGGACTGGGCTGGGGTGGACTGGACTAACCTAGGGTGGACTGGACTGGGCTGGGGTGGACTGGACTAACCTAGGGTGGACTAGACTGGGGTGGATCACAAAGGACACAACTGCAGTGGATCAATACAGTTTTAATTGTATTGTTAACAAATGACAAGAAGATCATATGAAAAGTAAAGGGATATTTGGCTATATTACAACGATTCCATTTAGATTTACAAATTAGGCTCATGTGCCTATTACTGAGGAGAGTCTTCCGTCTGGCCACTCTACCGTAAAAGGCCTGATTGATGGAGTGCTGCAGAAATGGTTGTCCTTCCGGAAGGTTCTCCCAGCTCTAGGAAGTCTTGGTGGTTCCAAACTTCTTCAATTAAAGAATGATGGAGGCCACTGTGCCTCGAGACAATCCTGTCTCAGAGCTCTACGGACAATTCCTTCAACCTCATGGCTTGGTTTTTACTCTGACATGCACTGACAACTGTGGGACCTTATATAGACAGGTGTGTGCCTTTCCAAATCATGTCCAATCAATTTAATTTATCACAGGTGGACTCCAATGAAGTTGTAGAGACATCTCAAGGATGATCAATTGAGAGGAGAGGAGAGGAGAGGAGAGGAGGAGGAAAGAGGAGAGGAAAGAGGAGAGGAAAGGAGAGGAGAGGAGAGGAGAGGAGAGCACCTCTAGCTGATCTATTGTATGAATCTGGCCATTTATTTAATTGATCCTGATGACAGGGGAAATGGACAGAATAGTACATCATTTACCATATTGATCCCTGTCTGTAGGCCATCGGCCACATCATTTATCATATTGATCCCTGTCTGTAGGCCATCCGCCACATCATTTATCATATTGATCCCTGTCTGTAGGCCATCGGCCACATCATTTATCATATTGATCCCTGTCTGTAGGCCATCGGCCACATCATTTATCATATTGATCCCTGTCTGTAGGCCATCCGCCACATCATTTACCATATTGATCCCTGTCTGTAGGCCATCGGCCACATCATTTATCATATTGATCCCTGTCTGTAGGCCATCGGCCACATCATTTATCATATTGATCCCTGTCTGTAGGCCATCCGCCACATCATTTACCATATTGATCCCTGTCTGTAGGCCATCGGCCACATCATTTATCATATTGATCCCTGTCTGTAGGCCATCGGCCACATCATTTACCATATTGATCCCTGTCTGTAAGACAATAAGTCTCACCAAGACAATCAGATCACACTCTGAAACTGCTTCATGATGAACTAGGTTTTCAATCAGTATTCTGACTGGACTAAACTGGGGTGGACTGGACTAAACTGGGGTGGACTGGACTAAACTGGGGTGGACTGGGCTAGACTAAACTGGGATGGACTGGACTAAACTGGGGTGGGCTGGACTAAACTGGGGTGGACTGGATTTAAACTGGGGTGTACTGGACTAACCTAGGGTGGACTGGACTGGGCTGGACTAACCTAGGGTGGACTGGACTAACCTAGGGTGGACTGGACTAACCTAGGGTGGACTGGACTGGACTGGACTAACCTAGGGTGGACTGGACTGGACTGGACTAACCTAGGGTGGACTGGACTGGACTAACCTAGGGTGGGCTGGACTGGACTGGACTAACCTAGGGTGGACTGGACTGGACTAACCTAGGGTGGACTGGACTGGACTAACCTAGGGTGGGCTGGACTGGACTGGACTAACCTAGGGTGGACTGGACTGGACTAACCTAGGGTGGACTGGACTGGACTAACCTAGGGTGGGCTGGACTGGACTGGACTAACCTAGGGTGGGCTGGACTGGACTGGACTAACCTAGGGTGGACTGGACTGGGGTGGGGTGGACTGGACTAATCTAGGGTGGGCTGGGCTGGGGTGGACTGGACTAACCTAGGGTGGACTGGACTGGGCTGGGGTGGACTGGACTAACCTAGGGTGGACTGGACTGGGCTGGGGTGGACTGGACTAACCTAGGGTGGACTAGACTGGGGTGGATCACAAAGGACACAACTGCAGTGGATCAATACAGTTTTAATTGTATTGTTAACAAATGACAAGAAGATCATATGAAAAGTAAAGGGATATTTGGCTATATTACAACGATTCCATTTAGATTTACAAATTAGGCTCATGTGCCTATTACTGAGGAGAGTCTTCCGTCTGGCCACTCTACCGTAAAAGGCCTGATTGATGGAGTGCTGCAGAAATGGTTGTCCTTCCGGAAGGTTCTCCCAGCTCTAGGAAGTCTTGGTGGTTCCAAACTTCTTCAATTAAAGAATGATGGAGGCCACTGTGCCTCGAGACAATCCTGTCTCAGAGCTCTACGGACAATTCCTTCAACCTCATGGCTTGGTTTTTATTCTGACATGCACTGACAACTGTGGGACCTTATATAGACAGGTGTGTGCCTTTCCAAATCATGTCCAATCAATTTAATTTATCACAGGTGGACTCCAATGAAGTTGTAGAGACATCTCAAGGATGATCAATTGAGAGGAGAGGAGAGGAGAGGAGAGGAGAGGAGAGGAGAGGAGGAGGAAAGAGGAGAGGAAAGAGGAGAGGAAAGGAGAGGAGAGGAGAGGAGAGGAGAGCACCTCTAGCTGATCTATTGTATGAATCTGGCCATTTATTTAATTGATCCTGATGACAGGGGAAATGGACAGAATAGTACATCATTTACCATATTGATCCCTGTCTGTAGGCCATCGGCCACATCATTTATCATATTGATCCCTGTCTGTAGGCCATCCGCCACATCATTTATCATATTGATCCCTGTCTGTAGGCCATCGGCCACATCATTTATCATATTGATCCCTGTCTGTAGGCCATCGGCCACATCATTTATCATATTGATCCCTGTCTGTAGGCCATCCGCCACATCATTTACCATATTGATCCCTGTCTGTAGGCCATCGGCCACATCATTTATCATATTGATCCCTGTCTGTAGGCCATCGGCCACATCATTTATCATATTGATCCCTGTCTGTAGGCCATCCGCCACATCATTTACCATATTGATCCCTGTCTGTAGGCCATCGGCCACATCATTTATCATATTGATCCCTGTCTGTAGGCCATCGGCCACATCATTTACCATATTGATCCCTGTCTGTAAGACAATAAGTCTCACCAAGACAATCAGATCACACTCTGAAACTGCTTCATGATGAACTAGGTTTTCAATCAGTATTCTGACTGGACTAAACTGGGGTGGACTGGACTAAACTGGGGTGGACTGGACTAAACTGGGGTGGACTGGGCTAGACTAAACTGGGATGGACTGGACTAAACTGGGGTGGGCTGGACTAAACTGGGGTGGACTGGATTTAAACTGGGGTGTACTGGACTAACCTAGGGTGGACTGGACTGGGCTGGACTAACCTAGGGTGGACTGGACTAACCTAGGGTGGACTGGACTAACCTAGGGTGGACTGGACTGGACTGGACTAACCTAGGGTGGACTGGACTGGACTGGACTAACCTAGGGTGGACTGGACTGGACTGGACTAACCTAGGGTGGACTGGACTGGACTAACCTAGGGTGGACTGGACTGGACTAACCTAGGGTGGACTGGACTGGACTAACCTAGGGTGGACTGGACTGGACTAACCTAGGGTGGGCTGGACTGGACTGGACTAACCTAGGGTGGACTGGACTGGACTAACCTAGGGTGGACTGGACTGGACTAACCTAGGGTGGGCTGGACTGGACTGGACTAACCTAGGGTGGGCTGGACTGGACTAATCTAGGGTGGGCTGGGCTGGGGTGGACTGGACTAACCTAGGGTGGACTGGACTGGGCTGGGGTGGACTGGACTAACCTAGGGTGGACTGGACTGGGCTGGGGTGGACTGGACTAACCTAGGGTGGACTAGACTGGGGTGGATCACAAAGGACACAACTGCAGTGGATCAATACAGTTTTAATTGTATTGTTAACAAATGACAAGAAGATCATATGAAAAGTAAAGGGATATTTGGCTATATTACAACGATTCCATTTAGATTTACAAATTAGGCTCATGTGCCTATTACTGAGGAGAGTCTTCCGTCTGGCCACTCTACCGTAAAAGGCCTGATTGATGGAGTGCTGCAGAAATGGTTGTCCTTCCGGAAGGTTCTCCCAGCTCTAGGAAGTCTTGGTGGTTCCAAACTTCTTCAATTAAAGAATGATGGAGGCCACTGTGCCTCGAGACAATCCTGTCTCAGAGCTCTACGGACAATTCCTTCAACCTCATGGCTTGGTTTTTACTCTGACATGCACTGACAACTGTGGGACCTTATATAGACAGGTGTGTGCCTTTCCAAATCATGTCCAATCAATTTAATTTATCACAGGTGGACTCCAATGAAGTTGTAGAGACATCTCAAGGATGATCAATTGAGAGGAGAGGAGAGGAGAGGAGAGGAGGAGGAAAGAGGAGAGGAAAGAGGAGAGGAAAGGAGAGGAGAGGAGAGGAGAGCACCTCTAGCTGATCTATTGTATGAATCTGGCCATTTATTTAATTGATCCTGATGACAGGGGAAATGGACAGAATAGTACATCATTTACCATATTGATCCCTGTCTGTAGGCCATCGGCCACATCATTTATCATATTGATCCCTGTCTGTAGGCCATCCGCCACATCATTTATCATATTGATCCCTGTCTGTAGGCCATCGGCCACATCATTTATCATATTGATCCCTGTCTGTAGGCCATCGGCCACATCATTTATCATATTGATCCCTGTCTGTAGGCCATCCGCCACATCATTTACCATATTGATCCCTGTCTGTAGGCCATCGGCCACATCATTTATCATATTGATCCCTGTCTGTAGGCCATCGGCCACATCATTTATCATATTGATCCCTGTCTGTAGGCCATCCGCCACATCATTTACCATATTGATCCCTGTCTGTAGGCCATCGGCCACATCATTTATCATATTGATCCCTGTCTATAGGCCATCGGCCACATCATTTACCATATTGATCCCTGTCTGTAAGACAATAAGTCTCACCAAGACAATCAGATCACACTCTGAAACTGCTTCATGATGAACTAGGTTTTCAATCAGTATTCTGACTGGACTAAACTGGGGTGGACTGGACTAAACTGGGGTGGACTGGACTAAACTGGGGTGGACTGGGCTAGACTAAACTGGGATGGACTGGACTAAACTGGGGTGGGCTGGACTAAACTGGGGTGGACTGGATTTAAACTGGGGTGTACTGGACTAACCTAGGGTGGACTGGACTGGGCTGGACTAACCTAGGGTGGACTGGACTAACCTAGGGTGGACTGGACTAACCTAGGGTGGACTGGACTGGACTAACCTAGGGTGGACTGGACTGGACTGGACTAACCTAGGGTGGACTGGACTGGACTGGACTAACCTAGGGTGGACTGGACTGGACTAACCTAGGGTGGGCTGGACTGGACTGGACTAACCTAGGGTGGACTGGACTGGACTAACCTAGGGTGGACTGGACTGGACTGGACTAACCTAGGGTGGGCTGGACTGGACTGGACTAACCTAGGGTGGACTGGACTGGACTAACCTAGGGTGGACTGGACTGGACTAACCTAGGGTGGGCTGGACTGGACTGGACTAACCTAGGGTGGACTGGACTGGGGTGGGGTGGACTGGACTAATCTAGGGTGGGCTGGGCTGGGGTGGACTGGACTAACCTAGGGTGGACTGGACTGGGCTGGGGTGGACTGGACTAACCTAGGGTGGACTGGACTGGGCTGGGGTGGACTGGACTAACCTAGGGTGGACTAGACTGGGGTGGATCACAAAGGACACAACTGCAGTGGATCAATACAGTTTTAATTGTATTGTTAACAAATGACAAGAAGATCATATGAAAAGTAAAGGGATATTTGGCCTTTTGAAAAACAAATACTTACATTGAATACCCATCTACATTGAATACGCATCTACATTGAATACGCATCTACATTGAATACCCATCTACATTGAATACCCATCTACATTGAATACCCATCTACATTGAATACGCATCTACATTGAATACCCATCTACATTGAATACCCATCTACATTGAATACCCATCTACATTGAATACCCATCTACATTGAATACCCATCTACATTGAATACGCATCTACATTGAATACCCATCTACATTGAATACCCATCTACATTGAATACGCATCTACATTGAATACCCATCTACATTGAATACGCATCTACATTGAATACGCATCTACATTGAATACCCATCTACATTGAATACCCATCTACATTGAATACGCATCTACATTGAATACGCATCTACATTGAATACCCATCTACATTGAATACCCATCTACATTGAATACGCATCTACATTGAATACCCATCTACATTGAATACCCATCTACATTGAATACGCATCTACATTGAATACCCATCGACATTGAATACCCATCGACATTGAATACGCATCTACATTGAATACCCATCTACATTGAATACCCATCTACATTGAATACGCATCTACATTGAATACCCATCTACATTGAATACCCATCGACATTGAATACGCATCTACATTGAATACGCATCTACATTGAATACCCATCTACATTGAATACCCATCTACATTGAATACCCATCTACATTGAATACCCATCTACATTGAATACCCATCTACATTGAATACGCATCTACATTGAATACGCATCTACATTGAATACCCATCTACATTGAATACCCATCTACATTGAATACCCATCTACATTGAATATCCATCTACATTGAATACCCATCTACATTGAATACCCATCTACATTGAATACCCATCTACATTGAATACCCATCTACATTGAATACCCATCTACATTGAATACGCATCTACATTGAATACCCATCTACATTGAATACCCATCTACATTGAATACCCATCTACATTGAATACCCATCTACATTGAATACGCATCTACATTGAATACCCATCTACATTGAATACCCATCTACATTGAATACCCATCTACATTGAATACCCATCTACATTGAATATCCATCTACATTGAATACCCATCTACATTGAATACCCATCTACATTGAATACCCATCTACATTGAATACCCATCTACATTGAATACCCATCTACATTGAATATGCATCTACATTGAATACGCATCTACATTGAATACCCATCTACATTGAATACCCATCTACATTGAATACCCATCTACATTGAATACCCATCTACATTGAATACGCATCTACATTGAATACCCATCTACATTGAATACCCATCTACATTGAATACCCATCTACATTGAATACCCATCTACATTGAATACCCATCTACATTGAATACCCATCTACATTGAATACGCATCTACATTGAATACCCATCTACATTGAATACGCATCTACATTGAATACGCATCTACATTGAAAGAGTGATTTGGTGCAGTGAACAAGTAACTTTGTGAATGTGTTTGTTGTACTCAGTCAATTGAAAATGTTCTTAGAGTTTTGAAATATTAGCCATTTTGACGATCTTTTAGTCATGTTCTGATTTTTGCGCTTAAGAGTTGTGAAAATATACCACATACTCTGCTTGTGATCATTGCACCAAACTCTTTGTTTATATATATATTTTATATATATTTTTAATTGAAACTTTATTTAACTAGGCAAGTCAGGTAAGAACAAAATCTTAATTACAATGACGGAAAAACCCAGGCCAAACCCAGATGACGCTAGGCCAATTCTACGCCGCCCTATGGGATTCCCCATCACGGCCGGAGTTCATAAGTTATATACACAACTCAGACTGAGGCCTAGAGGAAGATCACTGCCAAACACACAACTCAGACTGAGGCCTAGAGGAAGATCACTGCCAAACACACAACTCAGACTGAGGCCTAGAGGAAGATCACTGCCAAACACACAACTCAGACTGAGGAATAGAGGAAGATCACTGCCAAACACACAACTCAGACTGAGGCCTAGAGGAAGATCACTGCCAAACACACAACTCAGACTGAGGCCTAGAGGAAGATCACTGCCAAACACACAACTCAGACTGAGGCCTAGAGGAAGATCACTGCCAAACACACAACTCAGACTGAGGCCTAGAGGAAGATCACTGCCAAACACACAACTCAGACTGAGGAATAGAGGAAGATCACTGCCAAACACACAACTCAGACTGAGGCCTAGAGGAAGATCACTGCCAAACACACAACTCAGACTGAGGCCTAGAGGAAGATCACTGCCAAACACACAACTCAGACTGAGGCCTAGAGGAAGATCACTGCCAAACACCGAAATGCCAAGTCATGTTTCAACCCTGACAAAGTGTTTTAATCGAATCAAATATCGAGTCATCATCTCCATGTATTTCATGGGGCTCGTGTGTGAGTTCGGTACCGTGCCAATTCTGGCATCCAAACTCACAATAACAATAACTGTCACAATAACTCACAATAACTGTCTAAAACTCTTTATAAAAGATAAGCTCTGGCTGTGGATGTCTTCTGTGCATGACACATTCTGTTTCTGTGGTGAGGGTGTTTTTGAGGCAAGGGGAGAGAAACTGAGGAATGAATCTCAAATGGTACACTATTCCCTTTATAGGGCACTACTTTTGATCAGGTCTTATGCAAATGTAGTGCACTACATAGGATGCATGAGATAAATGGAGCAGGTGTACGCACCGTGGATTCCTGTGTGAAATCACTAATAGAATCCTGTCAATGCCTGTGACAGGTCGTCACTCTGGAGACATCAACCAGCGTTTAACATGCCAGCCAACCTTAATGCACCATAACAGCACGTGTCATGTACCGGCCCATCAGCATGTGACAGGCAACGATTGGGGACAGGAAGCCTTTCAGTTGCCTAGGCAGCAGGTGATTAGTAATGCAATCTCAGGAAACTGGCCCGTCTATCAGGCTCCATTAGGGCTCAAAGCTAACTGGAAACTGTCCCTTCCATCAGGCTCCATTATGGCTAAAAGATAACTGGAAAACTGCCTCTTGTTTTTGAGTGTCCCAGATTTTCGTTTACTATGTTACGTTTACCTCCTGAGTCCAGGTTGAATAACTAGCTTACTATTGTTTGTTTGCGAATCCTGAATCCCGCCCCCTATTCCCTGATAATCATGTTAATCCCAAAAGACAGACTTACTGTATTCTCTCCCTGCTATTCTCTTAGTAAAGTGATCTATTAAACTCTTTTAAAGGGGAGCACTATTGACTGAATTATCATTCAAAAATATTGTCAGCAACTTGCCTAAAAATATGTAAATTATTTTAAAACTCACATTTGCTCTGTCTGTCTGTCTGTCTGTCTGTCTGTCTGTCTCTATCGATTACCAACACAACTTTGAGGTTTGCCAGGGCTTCTTTTAAGTTGGAGAATGTACTAACCCTAACCCTTGACAGGAGAGTCTGACACCCAGACACAGATGATTACAATTAGAGTTAATAGCATTTTTTTTAATGAAATGCCGAGATGAGGTGCACACACACACACACACACACACACACACACACACACACACACACACACACACACACACACACACACACACACACACACACACACACACACACACACGTGGATTTTGATTAGCATGTGTTTCATCAGAGGGACATCACGATAGTCAGCGAGACCCCTGATGGAAAGGCAACACATCAAAAACACCCCACCTCCCGGTCTGAACGTTGTTATGATGCTGCGGCTGCTGGCAGTCTGAATCTACGTCCCCAATGGAGCCCTATTCCCTACATAGGGCACTACTTTAGACCAGGGCCCATAACCGCCCTATTCCCTACATAGGGCACTACTCTTGACCAGGGCCCATAACCACCCTATTCCCTACATAGGGCACTACTTTAGACCAGGGCCCATAACCGCCCTATTCCCTACATAGGGCACTACTCTTGACCAGGGCCCATAACCACCCTACTCCCTACATAGTGCACTACTCTTGACCAGGGCCCATAACCACCCTATTCCCTACATAGGGCACTACTCTTGACCAGGGCCCATAACCACCCTATTCCCTACATAGTGCACTACTCTTGACCAGGGCCCATAACCGTCCTATTCCCTACATAGTGCACTACTCTTGACCAGGGCCCATAACCGCCCTATTCCCTACATAGTGCACTACTCTTGACCAGGGCCCATAACCGCCCTATTCCCTACATAGGGCACTACTCTTGACCAGGGCCCATAACCGCCCTATTCCCTACATAGGGCACTACTTTAGACCAGGGCCCATAACCACCCTATTCCCTACATAGGGCACTACTCTTGACCAGGGCCCATAACCACCCTATTCCCTACATAGTGCACTACTCTTGACCAGGGCCCATAACCACCCTATTCCCTACATAGGGCACTACTCTTGACCAGGGCCCATAACCACCCTATTCCCTACATAGGGCACTACTCTTGACCAGGGCCCATAACCGCCCTATTCCCTACATAGTGCACTACTCTTGACCAGGGCCCATAACCGCCCTATTCCCTACATAGGGCACTACTCTTGACCAGGGCCCATAACCGCCCTATTCCCTACATAGGGCACTACTCTTGACCAGGGCCCATAACCACCCTATTCCCTACATAGGGCACTACTCTTGACCAGGGCCCAATAGAGAATAAGGTTCCATTTGGGCTGCAGATTCAGACTGCCAACAGCAGCAGTAACAACCTTCAGACCGGGAGAGAGATGGGGTGCACTACTCTTGACCAGGGCCCATAGGGAATAGGGTGCCATTAGTGACGCAAGTGTCTCTGAGTTGACGTAGAGGTAGGTGAGACGTCAGCGGTTGCAGTATGACAGGTGACAAGGAGAATGAAGTTCACACAGGGATAATTACAGACTGAGTCCATCAGCTCTCCTCCTCCCCGCCTCCACAACACCCTGTCCTCCTCCCCTCCTCCTCCTCCTCTCCTCTCCGCCTCGTCCTCCTCTCCTCCTCGTCCTCCTCTCCTCCCCGCCCACACAACACCCTGTCCTCCTCCCCTCCTCCTCCTCCTCCTCCTCTCCTCCCCGCCTCCACAACCCCCTGTCCTCCTCTCCTCCTCCTACCCTCCACCTCCCCTCAAACACCCTGTCCTCCTCCCCTCCTCCTCCTCTCCTCCTCCTCCTCTCCTCCTCCTCGCCTCGTCGTCGTCCTCCTCCTCCTCCTCCTCCTCACCTCCACAACCCCCTGTCCTCCTCCCCTCCTCCTCCTCCTCACCTTGTCCTCCTCCTCCTCCTCCTCCTCTCCTCCCCACCTCCACACCCTGTCCTCCTCCTCTCCTCCTCCTCCTCTCCTCCTCCTCCTCCCCGCCTCCACAACCCCCTGTCATGAACTCGATTTTCATGCAAATCCCCCAAAAAATCTGCGTAAACAATATGCATATTTTCCCACCAGCGGTGTGTTTGACCAAATAGACTTGTTGCGGATAAAAGTCAGTGTGATGATGATGTAGAGAACAGAACATTTAAATGTTTTCATGTACCGGATAAAAAATCTAAAGATCACTGTGTTTCCATCGAGTTTTCAACTCTACTTATAGTTTTGTCACAAACACTGTTGCGTTAAATAGCAATGTGACCATTCTGGTCTACTAAAGGAGAGGTTGGAATGGCTGGGGGTACTAAAGGAGAGGTTGGAATGGCTGGGGGTACTAGAGGAGAGGTTGGGATTGGCTGGGGGTATTATAGGAGAGGTTGGACTGGCTGGGGGTAGAAGAGGAGAGGTTAGACTGGTTGGGGGTACTAGAGGAGAGGTTGGACTGGCTGGGGGTACTAAAGGAGAGGTTGGAATGGCTGGGGGTACTAGAGGATGGGTTGGACTGGCTGGGGGTACTAGAGGAGAGGTTGGACTGGCTGGGGGTACTAGAGGAGAGGTTGGACTGGCTGGGGGTATTAGAGGAGAGGTTGGACTGGCTGGGTGTACTAGAGGAGAGGTTGGACTGGCTGGGGTTACTAGAGGAGAGGTTGGAATGGCTGGGGGTATTAGAGGAGAGGTTGGACTGGCTGGGGGTACTAGAGGAGAGGTTGGACTGGCTGGGGGTAGAAGAGGAGAGATTGGACTGGCTGGGGGTACTAGAGGAGAGGTTGGACTGGCTGGGGGAACTAGAGGAGAGGTTGGACTGGCTGGGGGTACTAGAGAAGAGGTTGGACTGGCTGGGGGAACTAGAGGAGAGGTTGGAATGGCTGGGGGTACTAGAGGAGAGGTTGGACTGGCTGGGGGTACTAGAGGAGAGGTTGGACTGGCTGGGGGTACTAGAGGAGAGGTTGGGATTGGCTGGGGATATTAGAGGAGAGGTTGGACTGGCTGGGGGTAGAAGAGGAGAGGTTAGACTGGTTGGGGGTACTAGAGGAGAGGTTGGACTGGCTAGGCGTACTAGAGGAGAGGTTGGAATGGCTGGGGGTATTAGAGGAGAGGTTGGATTGGCTGGGGGTACTAGAGGAGAGGTTGGGACTGGCTGGGGATATTAGAGGAGAGGTTGGACTGGCTGGGGGTAGAAGAGGAGAGGTTAGACTGGTTGGGGGTACTAGAGGAGAGGTTGGACTGGCTGGGGGTAGAAGAGGAGAGGTTAGACTGGTTGGGGGTACTAGAGGAGAGGTTGGACTGGCTGGGGGTACTAGAGGAGAGGTTGGACTGGCTGGGGGTACTAGAGGAGAGGTTGGAATGGCTGGGGGTAGAAGAGGAGAGGTTGGACTGGCTGGGGGTACTAGAGGAGAGATTGGACTGGCTGGGGGTACTAGAGGAGAGGTTGGACTGGCTGAGGGTACTAGAGGAGAGGTTGGACTGGCTGGGGTAGTACAGGAGAGTTTAGGGGAACACTAAACTATCACAAGCAAATCCCACTTTCTAGTAGTTTCTGGTATCTAGTATGATGTCCATTCTAGTATACTGTCCCTGCCTACTGCTCATTCTGTCCGTCATTCACTAAGCAGTTAGATCACGGTGCTGTGTTCCTCCCCAAACCCAGGTATGTTCTGGCATGGGCACCGCTAACTCTAATCATGGATAATCAAGACAGAAGACAGAAAACCATCCATATTCCCCATCGCATTTTCAAGACCCCGTCTCTCTCTCTCGCACCATATCTAATTTAATATATCGAGCGCCTGACGCCTGGGCTGGTTAGGAGCTGCTGCCGTAACCTTGCCAAGGGGGGATGAAATATGTTATTAACCTGGGGCAGAAAGCTCTCTAACATCTGTCCAAAACAATCATAGAGAAGAGATGGAAGACTAGTAAAGACACTGAAAATGTAAGCTGTGAGTAAGTGGCTGCAGAAGAGAGCAGAAATGGGCGACAACCGGAGCATTTTAATAATGCAAAACAAACTGCACCCAGAACAGCAAAATACGGGTCGAAATAACCCGTCGCCAAACCAGTCTGAAGTGCACAAAACACTTACAACAAACAATTCCACACACTGACATATGGGGGGAACAGAGGGTATTATACACGACAAGTAATGTGGGAATGTAAACCAGGTGATGCGGGAAAAACAAGACAAAACAAATGGAAATTGAAAGGTGGATCGGCGATGGCTAGAAGACCGGTGGTGTCGACCGCCGAACGCCGCCCGAACAAGGAGAGGAACCGACTTCGGCGGGAAAACACAAACCTATGTACCTGCATTATGCCTGGGAGGGAGCGTTTGGAGGAAGGGGAGAAGCCCCAACTGCGTTACTCACTTTTCAAAATACAGTCTTCATGATTTGCACATTTTGCCATCAAAAGCAGTCAGAGCTATGACAGTGTATGGTTTATGAAAACAGATTTGAATACATACTATATAAATATGTGCATGCAAGTGTATCGTTACCATACTGTGCATATACCATAGTGGAGTGGTTCCCAAACTTTCTATAGTCCAGTACCACTTCAAACATTCAACCTTCAGCTGTGTACCCCCTCTAGCACCAGCGTCAGCTGTACCCCCTCTAGCACCAGGGTCAGCTGTACCCCCTCTAGCACCAGGGTCAGCTGTACCCCCTCTAGCACCAGGGTCAGCTGTACCCCCTCTAGCACCAGGGTCAGTGGACTCTCAAATGTTGTTTTTTACTATCATTGTAAGCCTGCAACACACACTATACAATACATTTATTAAACATAAGAATGAGTTTGAGTTTTTGTCACAACCCGGCTTTGGTAAGTGACAAAGAGCTCTTATAGGACCAGGGCACAAATAATAATATAATAATACTAATCAATAATTTAGCTCTTTTATTTAGCGATCTTACATTTTAAAAAAACGTATTTGTTCATCGAACATTGTGAAAACTCACCACAGGTTAATGAGAAGGGTGTGCTTGAAAGGATGCACATAACTCTGCAATGTTGGGTTGTATTGGAGAGAGTCTCAGTATTAAATAATTTTTTTTACCATGTATCCATTTTCGAGTTAGTGGAATTCCCACGTGACAGCAACGGTTAATGTGATTGGATGTTAATTCATTATTTGAGTAGGCCACCTGTATTTGACATTGTGTTGTTATTTCACTGAACACTAGATGGCTTAATTTAATTTTTGGCAGTGAAACGAGGCTACTCAGGCGAGAAATGAACCTCACCCAAATGTATAGGGGCGGCAGGGTAGCCTAGTGGGTAGCCTAGTGGTTAGAGCGTTGGACTAGTAACCGGAAGGTTGTGAGTTCAAACCCCCGAGCTGACAAGATACAAATCTGTCGTTCTGCCCCCTGAACAAGGCAGTTAACCCACTGTTCCCAGGCCGTCATTGAAAATAAGAATTTGTTCCTAACTGACTTGCCTGGTTAAATAAAGGTAAAATAAAAAATAAAAAAAGCCCCGTTGGAAAATATAAATGGTGTTTGAACATGTGAAGTATTTTTGTAAATATATATTTTTTAATGTGAATCACAGTTTTATTTGGTGTAAAACCCCCCGACAGCAATGTGCGTAGTGTGTCTATACCAGAGTGTATCTATACCATAGTGTGTCTATACCATAGTGTGTCTATACCATAGTGTGTCTATACCAGAGTGTGTCTATATCAGAGTGTGTCTATACCAGAGTGTGTCTATATCAGAGTGTGTCTATACCGTAGTGTGTCTATACCGTAGCGTGTCTATATCATAGTGTATCTATACCGTAGTGTGTCTATATCATAGTGTATCTATACCGTAGTGTGTCTATACCATAGTGTGTCTATACCATAGTGTATCTATACCATAGTGTGTCTATACCATAGTGTATCTATACCATAGTGTGTCTATACCATAGTGTATCTATACCATAGTGTATCTATACCATAGTGTATCTATACCGTAGTGTGTCTATATCATAGTGTGTCTATACCATAGTGTGTCTATACCATAGTGTATCTATACCATAGTGTGTCTATACCATAGTGTATCTATACCATAGTGTGTCTATACCATAGTGTATCTATACCATAGTGTATCTATACCATAGTGTGTCTATACCATAGTGTGTCTATACCATAGTGTATCTATACCATAGTGTATCTATACCATAGTGTGTCTATACCATAGTGTGTCTATACCATAGTGTATCTATACCATAGTGTGTCTATACCATAGTGTGTCTATATCATAGTGTATCTATACCATAGTGTATCTATACCATAGTGTATCTATACCATAGTGTGTCTATACCGTAGTGTGTCTATACCATAGTGTATCTATACCATAGTGTGTCTATACCATAGTGTGTCTATACCGTAGTGTATCTATATCATAGTGTGTCTATATCATAGTGTATCTATATCATAGTGTGTCTATACCATAGTGTGTCTATACCATAGTGTATCTATACCATAGTGTATCTATACCATAGTGTGTCTATACCATAGTGTGTCTATACCGTAGTGTGTCTATACCGTAGTGTGTCTATACCATAGTGTGTCTATACCATAGAAGAAAGAGATGATGAGATTCAGTATTTGCATCCCAAATGTCTCCCTACAGTATTCCCTATAGCGCACTACATTTGACCAGATAAAAAAATATATATATTACCTTTACTTTAACTAGGCAGGTCAGTTAAGAACATCCAAATCAGCCAGTTTGATTACCTGAGAAATCTACTGTATATGTTGTCAGCTTAATCTCAATCTCTTCATTCAAAGACTCACTTTTACTGACAGTTGTGGCTGCTTTGCGTGATGTATTGTTGTCTCAACCTTCTTGCCCTTTGTGTTGTTGTCTGTGCCCAATAATGTTTGTACCCTGTTTTGCACTGCTACCATGTCGTGCTACCGCCATGTTGGATTGCTACCATGTTGTTGTCATGTTGTGATGCTACCATGTTGCTGTCATGTTGTGTTGCTACCATGTTGTTGTCATGTTGTGATGCTACCATGTTGTTGTCATGTTGTGTTGCTACCATGTTGTGTTGCTACCATGTTGTGTTGTCATGTTGTGTTGCTAACATGTTGTGTTGTCATGTTGTGTTGCTACCATGTTATGTTGTCATGTTGTGTTGTTACCATGTTGTTGTCATGTTGTGTTGTTGTCATGTTGTGTTGCTACCATGTTGTGTTGTCATGTTGTGTTGTTGTCATGTTGTGTTGTTGTCATGTGTTGCTACCATGTTGTGTTGTCATGTTGTGTTGCTACCATGTTGTTGTCATGTTGTGTTGTTGTCATGTTGTGTTGCTACCATGTTGTTGTCATGTTGTGTTGTTGTCATGTTGTGTTTCTACCATGCTGTGTTGTCATGTTGTGTTGTTGTCATGTTGTGTTTCTACCATGCTTTGTTGTCATGTTGTGTTGTTGTCATGTTGTGTTGTTGTCATGTTGTGTTGTTGTCATATTGTGTTTCTACCATTCTGTGTTGTCATGTTGTGTTGTTGTCATGTTGTGTTGTTGTCATGTTGTGTTGTTGTCATGTTGTGTTGTTGTCATGTTGTGTTGTGTGTCATGTTGTGTTTCTACCATTCTGTGTTGTCATGTTGTGTTGTTGTCATGTTGTGTTGTTGTCATGTTGTGTTGTTGTCATGTTGTGTTTCTACCATGCTGTGTTGTCATGTTGTGTTGTTGTCATGTTGTGTTGTTGTCATGTGTTGCTGCCATGCTGTGTTGTCATTTTTTTTACATCCCAGCCCCCATCCCCCCAGGAGGCCTTTTGGTAGGCCATCATTGTAAATTACAATTTGTTCTTAACTGACTTGTTTGGTTCAATAAAAAAAAATATATCTATATATTTTTTAAAGCTTTTATGGGATTTCAGGCATTCATATTGCTACCATGTTGCTACCATGTTGTTGTCATGTTGTGATGCTACCATGTTGCTGTCATGTTGTGTTGCTACCATGTTGTTGTCATGTTGTGATGCTACCATGTTGTTGTCATGTTGTGTTGCTACCATGTTGTGTTGCTACCATGTTGTGTTGTCATGTTGTGTTGCTAACATGTTGTGTTGTCATGTTGTGTTGCTACCATACCATGTTATGTTGTCATGTTGTGTTGTTACCATGTTGTTGTCATGTTGTGTTGTTGTCATGTTGTGTTGCTACCATGTTGTGTTGTCATGTTGTGTTGTTGTCATGTTGTGTTGTTGTCATGTGTTGCTACCATGTTGTGTTGTCATGTTGTGTTGCTACCATGTTGTTGTCATGTTGTGTTGTTGTCATGTTGTGTTGCTACCATGTTGTTGTCATGTTGTGTTGTTGTCATGTTGTGTTTCTACCATGCTGTGTTGTCATGTTGTGTTGTTGTCATGTTGTGTTTCTACCATGCTTTGTTGTCATGTTGTGTTGTTGTCATGTTGTGTTGTTGTCATGTTGTGTTGTTGTCATATTGTGTTTCTACCATTCTGTGTTGTCATGTTGTGTTGTTGTCATGTTGTGTTGTTGTCATGTTGTGTTGTTGTCATGTTGTGTTGTTGTCATGTTGTGTTGTGTGTCATGTTGTGTTTCTACCATTCTGTGTTGTCATGTTGTGTTGTTGTCATGTTGTGTTGTTGTCATGTTGTGTTGTTGTCATGTTGTGTTTCTACCATGCTGTGTTGTCATGTTGTGTTGTTGTCATGTTGTGTTGTTGTCATGTGTTGCTGCCATGCTGTGTTGTCATTTTTTTTACATCCCAGCCCCCATCCCCCCAGGAGGCCTTTTGGTAGGCCATCATTGTAAATTACAATTTGTTCTTAACTGACTTGTTTGGTTCAATAAAAAAAAATATATATATACATTTTTTAAAGCTTTTATGGGATTTCAGGCATTCATATACAGTTGAAGTCAGAAGTTTACATACACCATATTCTCTACTATTATTCTGACATTTCACATTCTTAAAATAAAGTGGTGATCCCAGCTGATTTAAGACAGAATATTTACTAGGATTAAATGTCAGCAATTGTGGAACACATTTTAATTTAAACTCAGTTTATGTAAACTTCCAACTTCAACTGTAACTATGATTATAGATCCGTTGGCCACATCCTCTGTCTGAAAACCGTCTTCCAGAGATACCGGGGCTTCAGAGAGCCAGAGGTGACTGATTCAGGTCAAGCCATTTCAGATCGGTGTAATGACCTGCAGACATTCACCGGACCCCAACACACAAACAACCCATCACATGAATAACGTTAAGGTGACACCTACATAAGAGTACCGTTTAGCCCAAGGTTAGAGACCAGGCTTGAATCTCTCTCTGCCATCCACTAAAACTGGCTGTCCTAAATGCCATGTGGGATGCAACCACTTATAACTCTTCTGCCGAGGGGCATGGTTCAAAAAAACATATTGGTCTCTGATTGTATTCACTCCCACACCTCCACAATGTTGTGTGGTGAATAACTATCTGTCTGGCTGACCTAACTATCTGGCTGACCTAGTGTCTGTCTGGCTGAACTAGTGTCTGTCTGGCAGACCTAGTATCTGGCTGACCTAGTATCTGGCTGACCTAGTATCTGGCTGACCTAGTGTCTGGCTGACCTAGTGTCTGTCTGGCAGACCTAGTGTCTTTGGCCATCTGGAACTAAACATGTGAGTCTTTATCCTTTCAGAAGGTACATCTATGGCCTGCAGACTGAATACGTATTCAAAGGAAATGTTAATGTCTGAGTCTACTAGACATGATGTTTCTTTCCTGTAGACCCTGTTGTACGCACAACAAAGGACAGTGTACCGTATTAAAGGATATCTCAGTGTGTATCCTGAAAAATAAAATAAACTAAACATGCAACAATTTAAAAGATTTTACTGAGTTACAGTTAAAATGAAGAAATACGTCAATTTAAATGAATTCATTAGGCCCTAATCTATGCATTTCACATGACTGGACAGGGGTGCAGCCATGGGAGGGCGACCTGGGAGGGCATAGGCCCACCCACTGGGGAGCCAGGCCCACCCACTGGGGAGCCAGGCCCACCCACTGGGGAGGAGCCAGGCCCACCCACTGGGGAGGAGCCAGGCCCACCCACTGGGGAGGAGCCAGGCCCACCCACTGGGGAGGAACCAAGCCCACCCACTGGGGAGCCAGGCCCACCCACTTGGCAGCCAAGCCCACCCACTGGGGAGCCAGGCCCACCCACTGGGGAGCCAGGCCCACCCACTGCGGAGCCAGGCCCACCCACTGGGGAGCCAGGCCCACCCACTGCGGAGCCAGGCCCACCCACTGGGGAGCCAGGCCCACCCACTGCGGAGCCAAGAAATACGTCAATTTAAATGAATTCATTAGGCCCTAATCTATGCATTTCACATGACTGGACAGGGGTGCAGCCATGGGTGGACCTGGGAGGGTATAGGCCCACCCACTGGGGAGCCAAGCCCACCCACTGGGGAGCCAGGCCCACCCACTGGGGAGGAGCCAGGCCCACCCACTGGGGAGGAGCCAGGCCCACCCACTGGGGAGGAACCAAGCCCACCCACTGGGGAGCCAGGCCCACCCACTTGGCAGCCAAGCCCACCCACTGGGGAGCCAGGCCCACCCACTGGGGAGCCAGGCCCACCCACTGCGGAGCCAGGCCCACCCACTGGGGAGCCAGGCCCACCCACTGGGGAGCCAGGCCCACCCACTGCGGAGCCAGGCCCACCCACTGGGGAGCCAGGCCCACCCACTGCGGAGCCAGGCCCACCCACTGGGGAGCCAGGCCCACCCACTGGGGAGCCAGGCCCACCCACTGGGGAGCCAGGCCCACCCACTGCGGAGGGTGGGTGGGCCTATGCCCTCCCAGGTCCACCCATGGCTGCACCCCTGTCCAGTCATGTGAAATGCATAGATTAGGGCCTAATGAATTCATTTAAATTGACGTATTTCTTGGCTCCGCAGTGGGTGGGCCTGGCTCCCCAGTGGGTGGGCCTGGCTCCCCAGTGGGTGGGAGCCAGGCCCACCCACTGCGGAGCCAGGCCCACCCAATGCGGAGCCAGGCCCACCCACTGCGGAGCCAGGCCCACCCAATGCGGAGCCAGGCCCACCCACTGGGGAGCCAGGCCCCCCCACTGCGGAGCCAGGCCCACCCACTGGGGAGCCAGGCCCACCCACTGCGGAGCCAGGCCCACCCACTGGGGAGCCAGGCCCACCCACTGCGGAGCCAGGCCCACCCACTGCGGAGCCACCCACGTAAAACATTTAATGTATAACGGACACGGAACGAGACAGGAACAGCGTCAGCTAACTAATACTAAAGACACATAACAATCAATGCAGCAGTGGAGATCAGAACTGACAAATATAGAGGAGGAAATTAACAGGTGATGAGTGATTCCATGTGAGTCCAATAACGCTGATGCGCGTGACGAGGGGAAGGCAGGAGTGCGTGATGCAGGGCAACCTGGCGCCCTCAAGCAGCCAGGGGGAGGGAAGAGCGGGAGCAGACGTGACACTAGCTGGTTTTTATACCCATCGGCACAACAGAACAGCAGCGTCGGCTAATCTCAAGGGGGGGAGGTGTGTGTCTCTGTTAACAACAGCTGGTGTGCAATCTCTAATATTAAGGAAGTCTGGAGGTTCTGCTCGCCTGAGTTACAATACCTCATGATAAGCTGTAGACCATACGAACTGTATACAACAAACAAACAAATGCTCATCCAGAAGCGGCGCCCCTAGTGGCCGGGGACTTTAATGCAGGGAAACTGAAATTCATCTTACCTCATTTCTACCAGTATGTCACCTGTGCAACTAGAGGTGAAAAAAAACTCTAGATCAACCTTTACTCCACAAAAAAAATGCTCTCCCTCACACTCAATTTGGTAAATCAATGACAAAAACGAAACAGCAGAAGTGGTCCGATGAAGCGGTTGCTAAGCAGCAGGACTGTTTCTCCTAGCAACGACTGGAATATGTTCTGGGAATCATCCGATAACATTGAGGAGCCTCAGTCACCAGCTTCATCAATAAGTGCATTGAAAAGGGACTAGTATTCTTAATTGTATCTGTAAATTGACAGATTGGATGATACTCGTGTCCGTAAATTGACAGATTGGATGATACTCGTGTCCGTAAATTGACAGATCGGGTGATACTCGTGTCCGTAAATTGACAGATCGGGTGATACTCGTGTCCGTAAATTGACAGATCGGGTGATACTCGTGTCCGTAAATTGACAGATTGGATGATACTCGTGTCTGTAAATTGACAGATCGGGTGATACTCGTGTCCGTAAATTGACAGATCGGATGATAGTCGTGTCCGTAAATTGACAGATCGGATGATACTCGTGTCCGTAAATTGACAGATCGGATGATACTCGTGTCCGTAAATTGACAGATCGGATGATACTCGTGTCCGTAAATTGACAGATCGGATGATAGTCGTGTCCGTAAATTGACAGATCGGATGATAGTCGTGTCCGTAAATTGACAGATCGGATGATAGTCGTGTCCGTAAATTGACAGATCGGATGATAGTCGTGTCCGTAAATTGACAGATCGGATGATAGTCGTGTCCGTAAATTGACAGATCGGATGATAGTCGTGTCCGTAAATTGACAGATCGGATGATACTCGTGTCCGTAAATTGACAGATCGGATGATAGTCGTGTCCGTAAATTGACAGATCGGATGATAGTCGTGTCCGTAAATTGACAGATCGGATGATAGTCGTGTCCGTAAATTGACAGATCGGATGATAGTCGTGTCCGTAAATTGACAGATCGGATGATACTGGTGATAAATAATAAACCTACATGTTTTAATATGCCTAAACAGATGATGGCAACATATCTCCCTGCACGTTCATAGGCCAAACAAGCTGCAGATTAGGAGCCGTAGAGGACTGTGTGTATATCTGAGCTGTGTTTGTGTGTCCTCAACTTGGCAGACAAGTTTGCTATCAGTCAGAATGCGTTTCATTCTGCGTTTCATCATTTTTTCCCGCTTGTTAGATATTATGCACATTGATAGCTTGATAGAAAACGTCCTCGCCATGTGGTTTATCATAGTAGCATACTAACAGGAAACAGCAGCAGGCTGAACGATCAGACCCAAACAGAGAAGTCCTTACCATGTGGTTTATCATAATAGCAGGCTAACAGGAAACAGCAGCATGCTGAACGATCAGACTCAATCAGAGAAGTCCTCGCCATGTGGTTTATCATAGCAACAGGCTAACAGGAAACAGCAGCAGGCTGAACGATCAGATCCAAACAGAGAAGTCCTCGCCATGTGGTTTATCATAGTAACAGGCTAACAGGAAACAGCAGCAGGCTGAACGATCAGACCGAGTGGACAGAGAAATACAGCTTCACTCTATCCAATCAGAGAAGCAGGATCAACGTACAGCCCGCCCTTCTCTTTACAGACAGGAAAACTAGACTTATTTAGACCACATAGTACCTTACTTTACTACCTGACATGAGAAAGATGCATCCTGGCACCCGAAAATATATATAATTAAAATGAATTAAAATTAATTATATATAACTATAAATAACAGATGATAAAAAAATATTTTCGGATCATAATCTTACCCAGAAAATTGCCCATATCGTTACGATACTTATTTTGTCCGAACTACTCGGGACTCATCTAGCATCAACGACCTCATCCTCACAGTGACCGTACGTACATATCCCAACCAGAAGCCATGGATTACAGGCAACAACAACCCCAAGGTAACCTGTCTGAATGGCTATCACCCCGTAGCACCAACATCTGTAGCCATGAAATGCTTTGAAAGGCTGGTCATGGCTCACATCAACACCATCATCCCAGACACCCTGGACCCACTCCAATTCACATACCGCCCAAAGCCACAGGAAGTAGGGGTGCTGAGGGTGATGCTGAGGGTGATGCCCCCCCCCCCAAAAAAAACAACAAATACTCCTCAATGGACTACAGGAAACGTAGGGCAGAGCACGCCCTCATTCACATGGAAAGGGCTGTAGTGGAGCGGGTCGAGAGCTTCGTGTTCCTCTGTGTGCACGTCACTAATATGGTCATAAACACACCAACACAAAGATGGCACGACAAAGCCTTTTTCCCCTCAGGAGGCTGGAAAGATTTGGCATTGGCCTTCAGATCCTCAAAAAGTTCGACAAGCTGCATCATTGAGAGCAACTTGACTGGCTGCATCACCGCTTGGTATGACAACTGCTTGGCATCCGACCGCTCTGCTCGACAGAGGGTACTGCGGATGTCCCAGTACATCCAAGACCAGGCGGTGTCAGAGGAATTTTATTCATAGTTATATGTACATCTTTACCTCAACGACCTCGTACCCCTGCACATCGACTCAGTACTGGTACCCAGGTGTCTATAGCCAAGTTATCGTTACTCATTGTGTATTTATTATTACTGGTACCCAGGTGTCTATAGCCAAGTTATCATTACTCATTGTGTATTTATTATTACTGGTACCCAGGTGTCTATAGCCAAGTTATTGTTACTCATTGTGTATTTATTATTACTGGTACCCAGGTGTCTATAGCCAAGTTATCGTTACTTATTGTGTATTTATTATTACTGGTACCCAGGTGTCTATAGCCAAGTTATCGTTACTCATTGTGTATTTATTATTACTGGTACCCAGGTGTCTATAGCCAAGTTATCGTTACTTATTGTGTATTTATTATTACTGGTACCCAGGTGTCTATAGCCAAGTTATCGTTACTCATTGTGTATTTATTATTACTGGTACCCAGGTGTCTATAGCCAAGTTATTGTTACTCATTGTGTATTTATTATTACTGGTACCCAGGTGTCTATAGCCAAGTTATCGTTACTCACTGTGTATTTATTATTACTGGTACCCAGGTGTCTATAGCCAAGTTATCGTTACTCATTGTGTATTTATTATTACTTTTATTATAAGTGTTTTACTTTTCTATTATTTCTGTTTTCTTTCTCTCTGCGTTGTTGGGAAGGGCCCGTAAGTAATCATTTCACTGTTAGTCTACAGCTGTCGTTTATGAAACATGTGACAAATAACATTTGATTTGTTCTGGCACCTTGGGAATATCTGATAGCTGCTATCTAGAGCCTTATTAAAGGGTTCTTCGGCTGTCCCCATAGTCTCCCTTTAAAGAACCCTTTTTTTATTTTTTACCCAAGTTATTATCTTGTCTCATCGCTACAACTCCCGTACGGGCTCGGGAGAGACTAAGGTCGAAAGCCATGCATCCCCCGAAACACAACCCAACCAAGCCGCACTGCAGCGCGCATTCAACCCGGAAGCCAGCCGCACCAGTGTGTCGGAGGAAACACCGTGCTCCTGGCGACCTGGCTAGTGTGCACTGCGCCCGGCCCACCACAGGAGTCGCTAGTGCGTGATGAGACAAGGATCTCCCTACCAGCCAAACCCTCCCTAACCCGGACGACACTAAGCCAATTGTGCATTGCCCCACGGACCTCCCGGTCGCGGCCGGCTGCAACAGAGCCTGGGTGCGAACCCAGTCTCTCTGGTGGCACAGCTAGCACTGCGATGCAGTGCCCTAGACCACTGCACCATCTGGGAGGCCGTAGTTTATCCTTTCTACGGAGGGTTCTACATGGAACCAAAAAGGGTTCTATCTGCAACCAAAAAGGATTGTCCTATGGGGACAGCCGAATAACCTATTTGTTACACTTTTTTTCTAAGAGTCGTGCTTTAGTTTGGAGCCTACGCTTTGAGACAAGAGGTAAATCTATTGAGATCAAATGAATAAAAGTTTCCCAACACCGATGCAGACTTTCCCATTCATCATGTCTGTAAAAGCTGTTGCGTGTGCAACCATAGCAACGCAAGACAGAAATCACCCACAATCCCTTGAGATAAATTAAGTGGACACACATTGATTAAGTAATAACAGTAATCCCCTCCTCCCTCCCCTCCCCTCCCCCTCCTTCCATCCCCCTCCTCCTTCCATCCCCTCTCCTTCCATTCCCCTCCTCTCTCCCCCCCCTCCTTCCATCCCGCTCCTCCCTCCATCCATCCCCCTCCTCCTTCCATTCCCCTCCTCCCTCAAACCTTCCATCCTCCCATTCCCCTCCTCCCTCCCTGTCCTCCTTCCATCCCCCTCCTCCTTCCATTCCCCTCCTCCCTCCCCCTCCTCCCTCCATCCCCCTCCTCTTTCCATCCTTCCATACTCCCTCCCTCCCCCTCCTCCCTCCATCCTTCCATACTCCCTCCCTCCCCCTCCTCCTTTCATTCCCCTCCTCCCTCCCCTCCCCCCTCATTCCATCCCCCTCCTCCCTCCATCCTTCCATCCTCCTTCTATTCCCCTCCCTCCCTCCCTCCCTCCCTCCCTCCATCCATCCCCCTCTCCTTCCATTCCCTTCCTCCCTCAATCCTTCCATCCTCCCTCCATCCCCCTCCTCCTTCCATTCCCCTCCTCCCTCAATCCTTCCATCCTCCCTCCATTCCCCTCCTCCCTCCCTCCCCCTCCTCCTTCCATTCCCCTCCTCCCTCCATCCTTCCATTCCCCTCCTCCTTCCATCCTCCCTCCATTCCCCTCCTCCCTCCATTCCCCTCCATCCTCCCTCCATTCCCCTCCATCCTCTCTCCATTCCCCTCCATCCTCCCTCCATTCCCCTCCATCCTCCCTCCATTCCCCTCCATCCTCCCTCCATTCCCCTCCTCCCTCCATTCCCCTCCTCCATTCCCCTCCTCCCTCCATTCTTCCATTCCCCTCCTCCTTCCATCCTCCCTCCATCCCCCTCCTCCTTCCATTCCCCTCAATCCTTCCATCCTCCCTCCATTCCCCTCCTCCCTCAATCCTTCCATCCTCCCTCCATTCCCCTCCTCCCTCCCTCCCCCTCCTCCTTCCATCCCCCTCCTCCCTCCATCCTTCCATCCTCCCTCCCCCTCCTCCTTCCATTCCCCTCCCCCCTCCTTCCATCCCCCTCCTCCCTCCATCCTTCCATCCTCCTTCTATTCCCCTCCTCCCTCCCTCCCTCCCTCCCTCCCTCCCTCCATCCATCCCCCTCTCCTTCCATTCCCCTCCTCCCTCAATCCTTCCATCCTCCCTCCATCCCCCTCCTCCTTCCATCCCCCTCCTCCCTCCATCCTTCCATCCTCCTTCTATTCCCCTCCTCCCTCCCTCCCTCCCTCCCTCCCTCCCTCCATCCATCCCCCTCTCCTTCCATTCCCCTCCTCCCTCAATCCTTCCATCCTCCCTCCATTCCCCTCCTCCCTCCATTCCCCTCCATCCTCTCTCCATTCCCCTCCATCCTCCCTCCATTCCCCCCCATCCTCCCTCCATTCCCCTCCTCCCTCCATTCCCCTCCTCCCTCCATTCTTCCATTCCCCTCCTCCTTCCATCCTCCTTCCATCCTCCCTCCAATCTCCCTCCATTCCCCTCCATCCTCCCTTCATTCCCCTCCTCCCTCCCTCCCTCCCTCCTCCTTCCATTCCCCTCCTCCCTCCATCCTTCCATTCCCCTCCTCCTTCCATCCTCCCTCCATTCCCCTCCATCCTCCCTCCATTCCCCTCATTCCCCTCCATCCTCCCTCCATTCCCCTCCTCCCTCCATTCCCCTCCTCCCTCCATTCCCCTATATCCTCCCTCCATTCCCCTCCTCCCTCCATTCCCCTATATCCTCCCTCCATTCCCCTCCTTACTCCCCTCTCCATCCCTCCCTCTCTCCCTCCAACCTTGCTCTCTGTATCCACCCATCCATCCATTCATCCCTCCATCCATCCTAGCTAGCAGATTGTAACGGGCTATTTTGATGCTCCATTAGCTGTTACAGAATAAATTCTGTTTGGCGCTGCACAGAGAATTTTCAACCAACCTGAACGAGGCGACACTATCTTCGTTATCGATTTGTCCAAATATGTACAGTTGAAGTCGGAAGTTTACAAAATGTCTTGTTAAAACCTTTTTATAACTAGTATTTACATTTTTGGATAAAAAACGTTCCCGTTTTAAACGGGATATTTTCTCACGACAAGATGCTCGAATATGCATATAATTGACAGCTTTGGATAGAAAACACTCTGACGTTTCCAAAACTGCAAAGATATTGTCTGTGAGTGCAGAACAGAACTGATGTTACAGGCGAAACCCAGATAAAAATCCAATCAGGAAGTGACGCATTTTTTTAAACCGCCTCATGCCAATGACTCCTTATATGGCTGTGAATGAGCTACGAATGAGCCTACGTTTTCTTTCTTATTTTCGTGAAAATGTTGCCTGATGCTAGCAGAGCCTAGTCATAGCATTATGCCATGATAAACTTACACAAATGCTTGTCTAGCGTTGGCTGTAAAGCATATTTTGAAAATCTGAGATGACAGGGTGATTAACAAAAGGCTAAGCTGTGTCTCAATATATTTCATTTGTGATTTTCATGAATAGGAACATTTGCTAGGAAGATTTATGTCCGCTGCGTTATGCTAATTTGTTTGAGGCTATGATTACGCTCCCGCATGCGGGATGGGTAGTATCAAGATTAACAAACTATTGTTTTGGCGGTTATCTACTTTGTGCATGACACAAGTCATTTTTCCAACAATTGTTTACAGATAGATTATTTCACTTATAATTCACTGTATCACAATTCCAGTGGGTCAGAAGTTTACATCAAATCAAATCAAATTTATCTATATAGCCCTTCGTACATCAGCTGATATCTCAAAGTACTGTACAGAAACCCAGCCTAAAACCCCAAACAGCAAGCAATGCAGGTGTAGAAGCACGGTGGCTAGGAACAACTCCCTAGAAAGACCAAAACCTAGGAAGAAACCTAGAGAGGAACCAGGCTATGTGAGGTGGCCAGTCCTCTTCTGGCTGTGCCGGGTGGAGATTATAACAGAACATGGCCAAGATGTTCAAATGTTCATAAATGACCAGCATGGTCCAATAATAATAAGGCAGAACAGTTGAAACTGGAGCAGCAGCACGGCCAGGTGGACTGGGGACAGCCAGGAGTCATCATGTCAGGTAGTCCTGGGGCATGGTCCTAGGGCTCAGGTCCTCCGAGAGAGAGAAAGAAAGAGAGAAAGAGAGAATTAGAGAGAGCACACTTAAATTCACACAGGACACAGATAAGGACAGGAGAAGTACTCCAGATATAACAAACTGACCCTAGCCCCCCGACACAAACTACTGCAGCATAAATACTGGAGGCTGAGACAGAAGGGGTCAGGAGACAGTGTGGCCCCATCCGAGGACACCCCCGGACAGGGCCAAACAGGAAGGATATAACCCCACCCACTTTGCTAAAGCACAGTCCCCACACCACTACATACACTAAGTTGAATGTTCCTTTAAACAGATTGTAAAATTCCAGAAAATGTCATGGTTTAGAAGCTTCAGATAGGCTAATTGAGTCAATTGGAGGTGTACCTGTGGATGTATTTCAAGGCCTACCTTCAAACTCAGTGCCTCTTTGCTTGACACTCTAACCACTAGGCTACCTATCGCCTCGGGGTATACAGCCTGTATTACAGGGGTTTCTGCAATTTAGTGAAGGGTTTTGTGACATCCCTCTGTTTGGCCTGTCTGCTCGCGGGACACGTCCTCTGTTTGGCCTGTCTGCTCGCGGGACACGTCCTCTGTTTGGCCTGTCTGCTCGCGGGACACGTCCTCTGTTTGGCCTGTCTGCTCGCGGAACACGTCCTCTGTTTGGCCTGACTGCCTGTGGAACACGTCCTCTGTTTGGCCTGTCTGCTCGTGGGACACGTCCTCTGTTTGGCCTGTCTGCTCGCGGGACACGTCCTCTGTTTGGCCTGTCTGCTCGCGGGACACGTCCTCTGTTTGGCCTGTCTGCTCGCGGGACACGTCTCTGTACACATGTAACAACCTGCAATACGAAACGTCTATTAGATCAGATTTTGGGCAGAGTAAACCCTCTCGCTTCACCGCATCCTCTGCCCGGTTGTTATTATTGTAAAAGTACCTGATGCTATTTAAAGGAAATACTTGATTGGCCATAGAGTAATATAATGGTAGCTGTCAAAGTGTAATAAACCACCATTAGCCGGATTCAGGTCTCTTGTTGTGATGGTGTGGGATTCCACAACAATGCCTGAATATCTGTCTGTGTCCCAAAAAATGGCCGCTTATTCCCTATGTAGTGCACTACTTTTTAACCAAGACCTATAGGGAAAAGTGTGACATTTAGGACTTAACCTCTGTCATTTTGTACCAGCTGATTACTGAGAGTGATCGATGATCGCTCCTGGCTAAATCCCTGTAACATCCTGCTGCCTGTCCTGGCCCTGGCCTGTACCTACACACCTGCAGATGAAATAAAATACCACCATTTGTTAAGCCTCAAATCAGCAGTTACTCATATTGATCCAGGCTGAGTCACACATCCACACTGGGCACTTCCCTTAATGAGGACCAAGACCACCTTTAAAGCACAGCAGACTACGCCAAGTGATTTTAAGCAAGGGAGAGAAACTATGTCTACTCTAGTGATGGGCATTCCGGCTCGTTCGGCTCAGCTCACCAAAAAGAGACGGCCCGTTTGGCTCCCAAACGACTCTTTAAAAAAAAATATATATATATATATATATGTTTTGTATTTTTTCCAACTCAAACAGTTTGCGCTAGTTTGACTATGATTGGTACTAAAACAATTCTGGCCCTTGAGCATTTAGGCCTATATTATTTTATAAATGTTTTCTTCTTTGAATTAGTTAATTCTATTAATATTTTTTTTTTATTATTCATATCTTAATTTTTGTTTATTTTTCTAAATAGATTTGCCTCTTCTTATATGAGAGCCGGCTCCCAACATTCACCTACAAGAGTCGTTCGCGAACGACCCATCACTAGCCTACTCAATCTGACACGGCCACCTGTCCTTGTACAACAGTCTATTAGGATTTCTGCCCAGTCGATTCAGTGATGTAATATGGATGGTGTACAGGGATCCAGTCCAAATACTATTGAGTTCATGTTCTTTCATTGGCCATAAAATAATTACGCCTCTATAGGTTCCAACACTTAAGAGGCCACTTTGAGCTTTCCTATTTCCCATTTCCCATTTCCTATTTCCTATTTCCTATTTCCCATTTCTTCTCACTGATCTGAAAAGATCGGGACCAGTGAAAACACTTTTAGTGGGAAGACGATGAGAAAGTGACTCGTTGATTTAGATTAACTGATTAACTGTAGACAACCTCATCATTATAGGCACTGTTTTACAATCTGCAACCTCCTCAGTGACTAGCTATAAACATCCTACTGTTGTCACGAGGTAATGCTTTGGGGACGGCTGTGCATTCATCCCAGTTTACACTGTGAGAAAAAGGCAGATGGAAGGGAGGGTGGCCACTTCTCCTCCAGATGCTGGTATTTCATCTGAAACATCAGGTGTACGCTGACCTCCAGCTAAGTAACTCAAGCAAAGATTTAAAAAACAATGGTGTGTTTTATCTCCAGTACTTTGCCATGATTGTCAGTTATGTAGCTGCTCTACTAATCATGTCAGTGTGTCCTTGCTGGGAAGACACAATCAGTCTACTGCCGGAGAATATCAACACCAAACACATTGGTTCACCGTTCCACGGGAGCGGACAGTACACAGCATACCATAATGTTCTGAATAATGACCAGGTCTACCCCGCTCCCTATTCCACTGAACCGTTTAGGAGTAACAAACACAAGTCCAACATTTATCGGAAACTGTTAAACTACCTGTTCAATACCCTCCTGCTCTCTGGGGATGTGCAACTCATCCCTGGGCCTAACATCACCGAGCCAGCCTCAACCCTGGGCCTAACATCACCGAGCCAGCCTCAACCCTGGGCCTAACATCACCGAGCCAGCCTCAACCCTGGGCCTAACATCACCGAGCCAGCCTCAACCCTGGGCTTAACATCACCGAGCCAGCCTCAACCCTGGGCTTAACATCACCGAGCCAGCCTCAACCCTGGGCTTAACATCACCGAGCCAGCCTCAACCCTGGGCTTAACATCACCGAGCCAGCCTCAACCCTGGGCCTAACGTCACCGAGCCAGCCTCAACCCTGGGCCTAACGTCACCGAGTCAGCCTCAACCCTGGGCCTAACGTCACTGAGCCAGCCTCAACCCTGGGCCTAACGTCAACGAGCCAGCGAAACTCACTGGAGTGGAAAGCAGTGGATGGCCTTGTCCATTGATCGTCACCGCTGAGGAAGTGGGTGAGTGCTATGGTCCCATGGTTTCTCTCGACTCACCCTGCTCCAAGATGGAATTTGACTCTTCAAACACACCCAAGTCGCTATATGTGATCCCTGACTCTACTTCTGGTACGCAAGCTGTTTTAATTAGTTCCCAGAATCCAGTACAAGCAGGAGGGATTGTTAATTGCACTACTGAACTGTTCCCAATCAAAACTAAACAAATCGGCCTAAACCCGGCCGTCAGAAAACACAGAAAATTTTACTTTTTTCAATGTGTCAATCACTCTCGAGTCATCTGGGACCCACGAGCTAAGCCCAAGTGGCTACTAGGGGGGCACTAGAATATTTTAGTGTCATTCCAAAAAAAGTGATCAAATTCTATATCTTCTCACAGACTCCAAACTTGACTTCCTTTGCCTTTCAGAGCCCTGGCTCCATAACTCTCCATCTGCTGCTTTGATTGTGATTGGCTACAATGTCTTCAGGAGAGACAGGATTGGAGGAAGAGGAGGGGTTGTGCTGATTTACGTTAAAGAAAATATCCGATGTAAACTAATTGAGTGGTCATGTGATAATGAACTAGAATGTATTGTCTCCCCAAATGTCTTTTTCCCTTATTGGAAGGCCACCTTCCACCAAAAGTGTGTTTTTTTTATCAGTTTAATAACGTGCTTAGGGAATGTGATTTTGGGAAAGTGGTCATCTTAATGGGAGATTTTAACATGAATTATGATGACAAGTCTTGTAGGAAAACCCTCAAACGGATCACTAATACCTTTGACCTTACACAGCTAGTTAAAGGGCCAACCAGGGTGACTTGTTGCTCGAAAACACAGATTGATTTGGTGTTCAGTAATAAACCAGAGAGAGTGACTAAATCATTCAATATGGTTACTGAGCTGTCTGATCATAATCTGACACTAAGAAATCTTTCTACTGAACAGGTTTAACCTCTAGACTGAACAGGTTTAACCTCTAGACTGAACAGGTTTAACCTCTAGACTGAACAGGTTTAACCTCTAGACTGAACAGGTTTAACCTCTAGACTGAACAGGTTTAACCTCTCCACTGAACAGGTTTAACCTCTCCACTGAACAGGTTTAACCTCTAGACTGAACAGGTTTAACCTCTATACTGAACAGGTTTAACCTCTCTACTGTTAGAAAGCCGGATCAACTAAGAATACCTAAACGTGAATTAAACTATTTTGAAAATGCAATTAAGGGAATTAACTGGAATGATCTCTTGTCCTATACAGACGTGGAAGTTGATAGTCAGGTTTTTCTATCCACAATCCAGACTACAATAAATGGTTTCCTAAAGAAAATCAAATCCTAACCTGGCTAAAAGAGCACTCTTCCTAAATGGAGAAATCTGGAAATTGATGAAAGAATGAGATTATGCTCTAAAAATCGCCTTAAAATCAAAATTAGAGCATGACAGACGTAGGTTTACCATGTTGAGAAATAAGGTGATGAAAGAAATCAGACAGGCCAAGGCAAACTTTTTTATTAATATAATTGGTGAAGCAAAGGGAAATTCTAAATTGATCTGGGAGAATCTAAAAAAGTTAACAGGGAAAGACCATAGTAACATTGCAAAAAGACTGGAAATTATGGTGAATAACAATCTAACACAGGATGCAGTCGAGATACTGTCAGGATACTGACACAGAACCCCTCCACTGGTTTCTTGGCCTCAGTGCTAGTAAAGGATGCTCAACCTGTCTTCATCATAAGGGAGGTTTCTGAGTCAAAGGTGAACAAGGTGATTAGCTCACTAAAGAACTCTAAAGCCAAATATGTGTTTTGGCTGGACTCTACCTTTCTTAAAAACTACAAAGAGTCACTCATTGGCCCCATTACTAAGGTCACCAACACATCTATTGGTCTCGGGGTGTTTCCAAGGGTATGGAAGTCGGCCATAATAACGGCCATCTTTAAATCGGGTGACCCTGCTGACGTGAGTAACTACAGGCCCATTTGTATACTACCTGTGGTGTTGAAGGTTGTTGAAAAGTGTGTAGCAGAACAACTGATTGCCCACCTCAACAACAGCTCTTCACATTACACTCCATGCAGTTTGGCTTCAGAGCGAAACACTCCACAGAAACGGCCAACTGCTTTCTTCTGGAAAATGTGAAGTCCAAGATGGACAAAGGGGGCGTTGTTGGGGCTGTGTTTCTGGACCTAAGGAAGGCTTTTGATACTGTTAACCATGAGGTTCTCATCACAAAATTGTCCAAGTTCAATTTTTCCCCCGATGCCTTGAGATGGATGAAATCATACCTTGAAGGCAGAGCTCAGTGTGTCAGAGTGAGCAATGAGCTGTCGCCCACTCTTAGCTATTATGTGGGTGTGCCCCAAGGGTTAATACTGGGGCCCCTCCTTTTCAGCCTGTACATTAATGATCTGCCTTCTGGGTCTGAAGTTCAAATGTATGCAGATGATACAGTGATATATGTGCATGCAAAGAGAAAACGACAATCTACACAAGAACTCACTACTGTAACGGTCCAGGTTACAAAGTGGCTCAGTGACTCATGTTTGCATCTCAATGTGAAAAAAACTGTTTGCATGTTCTTCACAAAGAGGACAACGGATGTTACTGAGCCAGATGTCTATGTGTCAGGGGAGAAGCTCCAGGTGGTATCTGATGCTACTGAGCCAGACGTCTATGTGTCAGGGGAGAAGCTCCAGGTGGTATCTGATTTTAAGTACCTTGGCATCATACTTGATTCCAACCTCTCTTTTAAAAAGCACGTGAAAAAGGTAATTCAAATAACCAAATTCAACCCAGATCCACAAGGTATGCCATGAGAGGTGACTGTATAGTTCTCTTAAGGAAAATCACCTGTAGTCAATCTGCTTTCTCTGTGAGAGCTTCCCATGTCTGCAATACACTGCCATCAGACACACATAACTGCACCACATATCACACTTTCACAAAATGCTTGAAGACATGGCTGAAGGCCAATCAAATTTGTGAACATAATACCTAGTTTTGTATTGCCACTTCCCATGTTGTCTGTTGTCTGTAGCTAGTAGTGTGGAAACACTTGTTGCTTTTATGGATTTTGTCTTGTTGCTTTTTGTGCTATGTTGCTCTGTCTGTATGCTACGTCTTGCTTGTTCTATGTTGCTCTGTCTGTATGCTACGTCTTGCTTGTCCTATGTTGCTCTGTCTGTATGCTACGTCCTGCTTGTTCTATGTTGCTCTGTCTGCATGCTACGTCTTGCTTGTTCTATGTTGCTCTGTCTGTATGCTACGTCTTGCTTGTCCTATGTTGCTCTGTCTGTATGCTACGTCCTGCTTGTTCTATGTTGCTCTGTCTGTATGCTACGTCTTGCTTGTCCTATGTTGCTCTGTCTGTATGCTACGTCTTTCTTGTCCTATGTTGCTCTGTGTGTGCTCACTGCTCATTGATTGTCTGTACGTAATTATTTTTATTAACCTTCCCAGGGACTGCGGTTGAAAATTAGCCGGCTGGCTAAAACCGGCACTTTTACTGAAATGTTGATTAATGTGCACTGTCCCTTTAAAAATTCAATTGAACTCAAACATGTTAACAACAGCGGGGAGAATAGACAGATCACAGGAAAATAGGAGTAAGAAATTAACTAATCTCCATAGGTTAGACACCAATGACAGCAGATCAATATCAACATCCAGAAAAAAAGAGAGAAAGTATGACAAAACCTTGGAACACAGAGTTATTAAACCCAGGAACACAGGGCATTATTAAACCCAGGAACACAGGGCATTATTAAACCCAGGAACACAGGGCATTATTAAACCCAGGAACACAGGGCATTATTAAACCCAGGAACACAGGGCATTATTAAACTCTAGAATACAGGGCATTATTAAACCCAGGAACACAGGGCATTATTAAACCCAGGAACACAGGGCATTATTAAACCCAGGAACACAGGGCATTATTAAACCCAGGAACACAGGGCATTATTAAACCCAGGAACACAGGGCATTATTAAACTCTGGAATACAGGGCATTATTAAACCCAGGAACACAGGGCATTATTAAACTCTGGAATACAGGGCATTATTAAACCCTGGAATGCAGGGCATTATTAAAACCCTGGAATACATGGCATTATTAAACCCTGGAGTACAGGGCATTATTAAAACCCTGGAATACATGGCATTATTAAAACCCTGGAATACATGGCATTATTAAACCCTGGAGTACAGGGCATTATTAAACCCTGGAATACAGGGCATTATTAAACCCTGGAATACAGGGCATTATTAAACCCTGGAATACAGGGCATTATTAAAACCTGGAACACAGGGCTTTATTAAAACCTGGAACACAGGGCATTATTAAACCCAGGAATACAGGGCATTATTAAACCCTGGAATACAGGGCATTATTAAACCCTGCAACACAGTACACTGTTAAACCCTGCAACACAGTACACTGTTAAACCCTGCAACACAGGGCTTTATTAAAACCTGGAACACAGTGCATTATTAAACCTTTGAACAAAGTGAATTATTAAACCCAGGAATACAGGGCATTATTAAACCCAGGAATACAGGGCATTATTAAACCTTGTAACACAAGGCATTATTAAACCTTGCAACACAGTGCATTATTAAACCTTGTAACACAAGGCATTATTAAACCTTGTAACACAAGGCATTATTAAACCTTGTAACACAAGGCATTATTAAACCTTGTAACACAAGGCATTATTAAACCTTGTAACACAAGGCATTATTAAACCTTGTAACACAAGGCATTATTAAACCTTGTAACACAAGCCATTACTAAAGGACAATCCTTATGGGACAGTGTACTGCGATAGAGATCAGGGAGGAGGGATGGTGGCAGGTAGGGCTTAGCCTACCGGTTAGAGCATTGGGCTAGTAACCTGAGCTGACAAGGGGAAACATATGTCCATGTGCCTGTGACTTTCCCAACGATTTCCCAACGATGCAGAGTTACAAAACTAAGAAACTGATTGGTCTGTGAGCTTTATACACCCAGCTGTCTCGGGAAGACAAATGGAACTTCAAACTGACGTCAGAGTGATCCATGACCCAACAGTGGAACACAGTGGTTTATACCGTAGAATCCGGCGACTTGGAGACATTTACTGTTTCCTGTTGGTTAGTCATTTCATACAAAATTGATGTTTTTGTTTAATATGTGGAAACGTTTTTGCAACAACAAAAAAAGTAAGTTGTTCTACTCCTTCAGAATACGAAGAAGAGAGCACTTCCATGTTCCATGTTCCATGATCCAGCAGGGTTCTGAGAAGGTGGATAAATAAGTATATTCAAGTAGACAACCAGTTGTCACCCCTTAGAGTGGAGAGAGGCATGAGTAATCAGAATTAATTGTAGACAGGCAAATGAGATCGGCACCCCAAACAGAAAGGGCTGTGATTGGATGACTGATGAAGCCAGTCCGGGATCTCTGAGCTATGCCTTTTGTGATGTGCTGTGGGACTGGGACTGCCCTATCTCTATCTCTCTCTCTATCCCCCCTCTCTTTCTCTCTCTATATCTTTTACCTGGTTAAATAAAGTTTGAATAAAATACAGTTTAATAATGTCCCTCAGAATGTACCTATCAGTTACAGAGAGAGAGAGAGAGAGAGAGAGAGAGAGAGAGAGGCAGAGATGAGAAAGAGATAGAGACAGAGAGAGAGGAGAGAGAGAAACAAAGAGGAGAGAGAGACAAAGAGGAGAGAGGAGAGAGAGGCAGAGAGAGGAGAGAGAGAGTAAGGGAGAGGCAGAGAGAGAGTAAGAGAGACAGAGAGACACACAGAGAGAGAGAGAGAGAGGTGGGTGGGTGGGTGGAGACAGAGAGACAGAGAGTGTGCCAATTTATCTCATCAGACTTCAAGGCCCCCGGGAGACTGAGGTCCCCTTATCGAAAAAACTATTAGCCAGTGGAAAATACTTACACAATGGCTGCTGTTGTGTTAGAATGTAAAGATAAGGTGTTGGGATAAACCAGATTATATTGTTTTTGACAAAGTCTATTAGTGTTGTTTGTCTTAGAAAGTGTCAAAGTTGGTCAACTTTTCAGCTTCAGTTGAACTTTGCAGATTTTCCACTTCCATTTTGTCCTTGACTGAACCATCATTCTTTAAAAAAATGTTATTACAATATAGAAAATTATAGTAATCCTATTTTAGTACGGAGTTGATAAGATTGTGACCCTCTTGGTCATCCTAAAATATATAATTCATGTCTGCAATAGTCAGAGCTGGAGAGATATTATAATAATATAGAAAAACTGTGACTTCACATTTTCATGGTGTCATGCTTTATGATTATCTGGGGTGTAAATTTGTTTTCTCGCATTACGAGGATGTTCCCCCTATTCCTGACATCAGGGCTGCCCAACCCTCTTCCTGACATCAGGGCTGCTGTTACGAATCCCTTTTGGCCCGACAGTCTAGGGGGGATGGTAGTGAGACCCGTAACATAACTCATGTAAATTATAATTGTGACAAAGTGAGTGTGAACGAAATAACCACGACAACCGAAATAATACCGTCAAACTCAGGGTTTATTTATAAACACACGGTAATGGGGGGAGCAGGAAAAAGGGGCTGAGCTGGACCCAAGGAAAGAAACAATAAATATACAAAAAACACCCCTAAGCTAGACTAGCCTACTTTAACAACAGCTAACTAACTAACCAAAAATACAGTGGGTGGTCCGCCCAGTTCTAACTAGTGTGTTTAACAAAGTTCACCTACGGGTAGTGTATGCCCATGGGCGACTTGTCTTGGTTTCCCCCTTTTCCCACCAGCAACAAACAAACACCATAACCAAAACAATACTCACAGGAGATGACAAAAGTGCTTTGGAGGTGCTCCAACAAAAGGAGAGGTTAATTAATACACAGTGAACGAGTCAAACACAGAGCTCTACCAACATGGCATTAACAAAGAGATTGAGCTACTGAAATCTATGAAGACCAGCGATCTACCCACATGGTATTAACAAAGAGACTGAGCTACCGAAATCTATGAAGAATAGAGATCTACCAACATGGCATTACAAAGATTGAGCTACTGAAATCTATGAAGAACAGAGATCTATCAACATGGCATTACAAAGATTGAGCTACTGAAATCTATGAAGAACAGAGATCTATCAACATGGCATTACAAAGATTGAGCTCCTGAGCAAACAAATGATGGGGTTTTTAAACCATGGGGAAGGAACTGTGATAGGGTAGGAAACAGGAGGAGGTGTGTCTTCTGATTGATGGGTTGATTGTTGACTGATTGGGGAGTGATGATGTTCACCTGTGAGGGGAGACAGAGAGAAAAGAAACACACAGGATACACACACACACAGGACACACACACAGGATACTTGTATCCGTAACAGCTGCCCAACCCTCTTCCTGACATCAGGGCTGCCCAACCCTCTTCCTGACATCAGGGCTGCCCAACCCTCTTCCTGACATCAGGGCTGCCCAACCCTCTTCCTGACATCAGGGCTGCCCAACCCTCTTCCTGACATCAGGGCTGCCCAACCCTCTTCCTGACATCAGGGCTGCCCAACCCTCTTCCTGACATCAGGGCTGCCCAACCCTCTTCCTGACATCAGGGCTGCCCAACCCTCTTCCTGACATCAGGGCTGCCCAACCCTCTTCCTGACATCAGGGCTGCCCAACCCTCTTCCTGACATCAGGGCTGCCCAACCCTCTTCCTGACATCAGGGCTGCCCAACCCTCTTCCTGACATCAGGGCTGCCCAACCCTCTTCCTGACATCAGGGCTGCCCAACCCTCTTCCTGACATCATGGCTGCCCAACCCTCTTCCTGACATCATGGCTGCCCAACCCTCTTCCTGACATCAGGGCTGCCCAACCCTCTTCCCTACATCAGGGCTGTCCAACCATCTTCCTAGAGATCTACCATCCTGTAGGTTTACAGCCCAACCCTCTTCCTGACATCAGGGCTGCCCAACCCTCTTCCTGACATCAGGGCTGCCCAACCCTCTTCCTGACATCAGGGCTGCCCAACCCTCTTCCTGACATCAGGGCTGCCCAACCCTCTTCCTGACATCAGGGCTGCCCAACCCTCTTCCTGACATCAGGGCTGCCCAACCCTCTTCCTGGAGATCTACTGTCATGTAGGTTTATAGCCCAACCCTCTTCCTGGAGATCTACCTTCCTGTAGGTTTACAGCCCAACCCTCTTCCAGGAGATCTACTGTCCTGTAGGTTTACAGCCCAACCCTCTTCCTGGAGATCTACTGTCCTGTAGGTTTACAGCCCAACCCTCTTCCTGGAGATCTACTGTCCTGTAGGTTTACAGTCCAACCCTCTTCCTGGAGATCTACTGTCCTGTAGGTTTACAGTCCAACCCTCTTCCTGACGTCAGGGCTGCCCAACCCTCTTCCTGACATCAGGGCTGCCCAACCCTCTTCCTGGAGATGTACTGTCCTGTAGGTTTACAGTCCAACCCTCTTCCTGACATCAGGGCTGCCCAACCCTATTCCTGACATCAGGGCTGCCCAACCCTCTTCTTGGAGATCTACTGTCCTGTGGGTTTAGAGTCCAACCCTCTTCCTGGATATCTACTGTCCTGTAGGTTTACAGTCCAACCCTCTTCCTGACATCAGGGCTGCCCAACCCTCTTCCTGGAGATCTACTGTCCTGTGGGTTTACAGTCCAACCCTCTTCCTGGATTTAGCATATCTGATTCAGCTAGTCAAGGTCTTGTTGAGCAGCTAATTAGTAGAATCAGGATTAGATCTCCAGGAAGAGGTTTGATATTATATATTATATATAGGTCTGATATAGGCAGAAAGCTTAAATTCTTGTTAATCTAACTGCACTGTCCAATTTACAGTAGTTATTACAGTGAAATAATACCATGATATTGTTTGAGGAGAGTGCGCAGTTTTGAACATGAAACGTTATTAATATACAAATTAGGCACATTTGGGAAGTCTTGATACAACATTTTGAACAGAAGTACAATGGTTCATTGGATCAGTCTCAAATTTTGCACATACACTGCTGCCATCTAGTGGCCAAAATCTAAATTGCACCAGGGCTGGAATAATACATTATGGCCTTTCTCTTGCATTTCAAAGATGATGGCACAAAGAAAAATACAAAAAACTAAAATAAATATTTGTATTCTCTTTTACCAGATCTAATGTTTTATACTTGCCTACATTCCTTTCACATTTCCACAAACTGCAAAGTTTTTTCTTTCAAATGGTACCAATAATATGCATATCCTTGCTTCAGGGACTGAGCTACAGGCACTTAGATCTGTCATTTTAGGTGAAAATTGGAAAAAAAGGGCTGATCCTTCTTAACAAAGTTATGCAAACCCCTATTCCCCTGTGTGAAAAAGTAATTGGCCCGTTACACTCTAACTGGTTGTACCACTCTTTAGCTGCAATGACTCCAACCAAACACTTCCTGTAGTTGTTGATCAGTCTCTCACATCACTGTGGAGGAATTCTGGCACATTCTTCCATGCAGAACTGCTTTAACTCAGAGGCATTTGTGGGTTTTAAAACATGAACTGTTCGTTTCAAGTCCTGCCACAACATCTCAATTGGGATTAGGTCTGGACTTTAACTACAGGAAGTGTTTGGTTGGAGTTATAGCAGCTAAAGGGTTGCACAACCAGTTATTGAGTGTAAGGGGGCAATTACTTTTTTCCACAAAGGGGCATTGGGTGTTGCATAACTTTGTTTATGAAATAAGTATGTCATTGCTGTATTATTTGTTCACTCGTGTTCCTCTTTATCTAATATTAGGTTTTGGTTGAAGATGTGAAAACGTTCAGTATTAAAAATATGCAAAAACTCATAAAATCAGAAAGGGGCTGTCACGGACCACACGCCAGAACTGTTGATTACGCACACCTGGTGTCCATTTCCCCACTGATTGTAATTGTATAAATGTGCCATTTGGTTCACCATTGGGCTGTCAATTATTGTTCCATTGTCCGTTGGTCGTGTGAGTACCTGCGCTCCGTTTGTTTTGGCTCTCGTGCTGCGTGTGGTGGGCTTGTGTTCTCTTTTGTTTGCGTCTCAACCCTGTGTTTTGTGTGGCCTTCGTCCCCGTGCTTTTACATGGCACGCTGTCATTTGGGTTAACGAATAACCCTCTTACGCATTCCTGCGCCTGTCTCCCGATCCTCATACCAAGGTGACATTGGGTAAACACCTAAGCACTGTAAATAACGGGGTTCCATTTGGGAGCTACCCATGGGCTCTCCGCTAAAAAGAATATCATATTTCACAATTTTTCAATTTCCTCGTGCAGCTTTTTTTCCCCCGTCAAGGCTTAGTTCGCCGAGATACATTCTGAATGTCTAAATATCTGGTTTGTTTGTTCAATTTCTCCAGGCGTCATGACTTCGTTATCAGCACGATATGTTTTACATAATTTCCCGGGGTTTTAATTTACTACCCTGTGTGTATATATCAAAATGTATTTACAGTTCACATAGAATCCAGCCAACAGGGTTTTCAATATATACGTCTTCTATTGTAAATACAGCATAACGAGACCCACAGCCATGTCATGTGCATGTCCAGGTAAACCATATCACATGTAGACTGTCCAGCTACAGGTGTTCCATACCACATGTAGACTGTCTAGCTACAGGTGTTCCATACCACATGCAGACTGTCCAGCTACAGGTAAACAATATCACATGTAGACTGTCCAGCTACAGGTAAACAATATCACATGTAGACTGTCCAGCTACAGGTAAACAATATCACATGTAGACTGTCCAGCTACAGGTAAACAATATCACATGTAGACTGTCCAGCTACAGGTAAACAATATCACATGTAGACTGTCCAGCTACAGGTAAACAATATCACATGTAGACTGTCCAGCTACAGGTGTTCCATACCACATGTAGACTGTCCAGCTACAGGTGTTCCATACCACATGTAGACAGTACAGCTACAGGTAAACCATACCACATGTAGACTGTCCAGCTACAGGTGTTCCATACCACATGTAGACAGTACAGCTACAGGTGTTCCATACCACATGTAGACTGTCCAGCTACAGGTGTTCCATACCACATGTAGACTGTCCAGCTACAGGTGTTCCATACCACATGTAGACAGTACAGCTACAGGTAAACCATACCACATGTAGACTGTCCAGCTACAGGTGTTCCATACCACATGTAGACAGTACAGCTACAGGTGTTCCATACCACATGTAGACTGTCCAGCTACAGGTGTTCCATACCACATGTAGACTGTACAGCTACAGCTAAACCATACCACATGTAGACTGTACAGCTACAGGTGTTCCATACCACATGTAGACTGTCCAGCTACAGGTAAACCATACCACATGTAGACAGTACAGCTACAGGTGTTCCATACCACATGTAGACTGTCCAGCTACAGGTAAACCATACCACATGTAGACAGTACAGCTACAGGTAAACCATACCACATGCAGACAGTACAGCTCGATTTAATAATCCAACTCTCACACATCCTCATCCATATTTAATGTGTAAACTTTCTTTCACATCCTCATCCATATTTCCTCTCAAAAGTTTTTTTACGAAATGTATCAGCATCTATGAACAATTGAAAATCCATGCAGTCGACAGAGAGAAAGAGAGAAAAGGAGAAAGAGAACGAACGAGAGAGTGCAACGACATATATCACACGATTAGCAATATAGCTTTCTTCAGTATCTGGTCTGCAGTGTGAGACAATGACTTTGTATTGATGTTTGTGTAAAAGAGACGACATAAATGAAATTGGATTCCCATCCATAGTAAGCAGTAGCAGTGCCTTAAGGGAGCTGCGATGGACGGTGTGTCCTCAAGTCGTGTTGCTGAGTCCTCCACAGCAGAGGAGAGACACACAGAGACAGAAAGAGAGAGACACAGAGAGAGACAGACAGAGAGAGAGAGAGAGACACACAGAGAGAGACAGAGACAGAGAGAGAGAGAGAGAGACAGAGACGGAGAGAAAGAGAAAGACAGAGACAGAGAGAGAGAGAAAGACAGAGACAGAGAAAGAGAGAGAGAGAGAGAGACAGAGAGAGAGACAGAGAGAGAGAGAGAGACAGAGAGAGAGACAGAGAGAGAGAGAGAGAGAGAGAGAGACAGAGACAGAGAGAAAGAGAAAGACAGAGACAGAGAGAGAGAGAAAGACAGAGACAGAGAAAGAGAGAGAGAGAGAGAGACAGAGAGAGAGACAGAGAGAGAGAGACAGAGACAGAGAAAGAGAGAGACGTTTTCCCTCTAGAAAGTTTTTTGGTTTTGGGTTTGTTTTTTGCATAATTTTCAGGGAGGGTATGTATATATACACAACCATTCAAACGTTTGGTGTCACTCAGAAATGTCCTTGTTTTTGAAAGAAAAGCACATTTTTTGTTCATGAAAATAACATTAAATTGATCAGAAATACAGTGTAGACATTGTTAATGTTGTAAATGACTATTGTAGCGGGAAACGGCTGATTTTAAATGGAATATCTGCATAGGTGTACAGAGGCCCATTATCAGCAACCATCACTCCTGTGTTCCAATGGCACGTTGTGTTAGCTAATCCAAGTTTATCATTTTAAAAGGCTAATTGATCATTAGAAAACCCGTTTGCAATTATGTTAGCACAGCTGAAAACTGTTGTCCTGATTAAGAGGAAATAAAACTGGCCTTCTTTAGACTAGTTGAGTATCTGGAGCATCAATTTTGTGGGTTCGATTACAGGCTCAAAATGGCCAGAAACAATACTTTCTTCTGAAACTCGTCAGTCTATTCTTGTTCAGAGAAATTAAGGCTATTCCATGCGAGAAATTGCCAAGAAACTGAAGATCTTGTACAACGCTGTGTACTACTCCTTTCACAGAATACCTCAAACTGACTCTAACCAGAATAGATAGAGTGGGAGGCCCCGGTGCACAACTGAGCAAGAGGACACGTACATTAGTGTCTAGTTTGATAAACAGTCCTCAACTGGCAACTTCATTAAATAGTACCCGAAAAACATGAGTCTCAACGTCAACAGTGAAGAGGCGACTCCAAGATGCTGGCCTTCTAGGCAGAGTTGCAAAGAAAAATCCACATCTCAGACTGGCCAGTAAAAATACAATATTAACATGGACAAAACACACTCTGGACAGAGAAACTCTGCCTAGAAGGCCAGCATCCCGGAGTCACCTCTTTACTGTTGACGTTCAGACTGGACAGAGGAACTCTACCTAGAAGGCCAGCATCCCGGAGTCACCTCTTTACTGTTGACGTTGAGACTGGACAGAGGAACTCTGCCTAGAAGGCCAGCATCCCGGAGTCACCTCTTTACTGTTGATGTTGAGACTGGACAGAGGAACTCTGCCTAGAAGGCCAGCATCCCGGAGTCACCTCTTTACTGTTGACGTTGAGACTGGACAGAGGAACTCTACCTAGAAGGCCAGCATCCCGGAGTCACCTCTTTACTGTTGACGTTGAGACTGGACAGAGGAACTTTGCCTAGAAGGCCAGCATCCCGGAGTCACCTCTTCACTGTTGACGTTGAGACTGGACAGAGGAACTTTGCCTAGAAGGCCAGCATCCCGGAGTCACCTGTTCACTGTTGATGTTGAGACTGGACAGAGGAACTTTGCCTAGAAGGCCAGCATCCCGGAGTCACCTCGTTACTGTTGACGTTGAGACTGGACAGAGGAACTCTGCCTAGAAGGCCAGCATCCCGGAGTCACCTCTTCACTGTTGATGTTGAGACTGGACAGAGAAACTCTGCCTAGAAGGCCAGCATCCCGGAGTCACCTCTTTACTGTTGACGTTGAGACTGGACAGAGGAACTCTACCTAGAAGGCCAGCATCCCGGAGTCACCTCTTTACTGTTGACGTTGAGACTGGACAGAGGAACTTTGCCTAGAAGGCCAGCATCCCGGAGTCACCTCTTCACTGTTGACGTTGAGACTGGACAGAGGAACTTTGCCTAGAAGGCCAGCATCCCGGAGTCACCTCTTCACTGTTGATGTTGAGACTGGACAGAGGAACTTTGCCTAGAAGGCCAGCATCCCGGAGTCACCTCTTTACTGTTGACGTTGAGACTGGACAGAGAAACTCTGCCTAGAAGGCCAGCATCCCGGAGTCACCTCTTCACTGTTGATGTTGAGACTGGACAGAGGAACTTTGCCTAGAAGGCCAGCATCCCGGAGTCACCTCTTCACTGTTGATGTTGAGACTGGACAGAGGAACTTTGCCTAGAAGGCCAGCATCCCGGAGTCACCTCTTCACTGTTGACGTTGAGACTGGACAGAGGAACTTTGCCTAGAAGGCCAGCATCCCGGAGTCACCTCTTCACTGTTGATGTTGAGACTGGACAGAGGAACTTTGCCTAGAAGGCCAGCATCCCGGAGTCACCTCGTTACTGTTGACGTTGAGACTGGACAGAGGAACTCTGCCTAGAAGGCCAGCATCCCGGAGTCACCTCTTCACTGTTGATGTTGAGACTGGACAGAGAAACTCTGCCTAGAAGGCCAGCATCCCGGAGTCACCTCTTTACTGTTGACGTTGAGACTGGACAGAGGAACTCTACCTAGAAGGCCAGCATCCCGGAGTCACCTCTTTACTGTTGACGTTGAGACTGGACAGAGGAACTTTGCCTAGAAGGCCAGCATCCCGGAGTCACCTCTTCACTGTTGACGTTGAGACTGGACAGAGGAACTTTGCCTAGAAGGCCAGCATCCCGGAGTCACCTCTTCACTGTTGATGTTGAGACTGGACAGAGGAACTTTGCCTAGAAGGCCAGCATCCCGGAGTCACCTCTTTACTGTTGACGTTGAGACTGGACAGAGAAACTCTGCCTAGAAGGCCAGCATCCCGGAGTCACCTCTTCACTGTTGATGTTGAGACTGGACAGAGGAACTTTGCCTAGAAGGCCAGCATCCCGGAGTCACCTCTTCACTGTTGATGTTGAGACTGGACAGAGGAACTTTGCCTAGAAGGCCAGCATCCCGGAGTCGCCTCTTCACTGTTGACGTTGAGACTGGACAGAGGAACTCTGCCTAGAAGGCCAGCATCCCGGAGTCGCCTCTTCACTGTTGATGTTGAGACTGGACAGAGGTACTCTGCCTAGAAGGCCAGCATCCCGGAGTCGCCTCTTCACTGTTGATGTTGAGACTGGTATTTTGCATGGGTTTTCTAGCCTTTTAAAATGATAAACTTGGATTAGCTAACACAACGTGCCATTGGAACACAGGAGTGATGGTTGCTGATAATGGGCCTCTGTACGCCGATGTAGATATTCCATTAAAAATCAGCCGTTTCCCGCTACAATTGTAACGGCATTCAGAGGTGGAAGAAGGAGAGGACCAAAGCGCAGCGTGGTCAGCGTTCATCTTTTTAATAAACAACTGAACACTTCAAAACAACAAAGGGACAACAGAAACAGTTCTGTCTGGTGCAGACACACAACGACTGAAAACAACCACCCACAAAAACACAAAGGAAAACAGGCTGCCTAAATATGGTTCTCAATCAGGGACAACGATAGACAGCTGCCTCTGATTGAGAACCTTATCAGGCCAAACACAGAAATAGAAAATATAGAAAACATAGACTGCCCACCCCAACTCACGCCCCGACCATACTAAATAAAGACATAACAAAGGAATAAAGGTCAGAACGTGACAACAATAGTCATTTACAACATTAACAATATCTATATTATCTGTATAATAATATCTGTATTTCTGATCAATTTTATTTTATTTTAGGGACAAAAAAAAAAGTGCTTTTCTTTGAAAAACGTGGACATTTCTAAGTGACCCCAAACTTTTGAATGGTAGTTTATATCATAAAAGTAACAGCCAGTCCAATTATTTTGGTCAATTTAAGACGTAACCCATAAATATGCAACCTGAAGCAGGAAATTCAGCTCCTTTCCTTACTCCGAGGAACAGCTCCTGAGTTCTACTTCATGTATGCTAATAGTAGTTTGCCATTCAGCCATCTTCCCATTAAAAAGATGCTTGAAATGTTGGGGTTTTGGCTAGTGTGTTTTCAGTAACTCTCAGGAAGGATATGTAAAGTTATTATTGGAATAACAGTCACGTCTGAACTACAGTCCAATTCTATTGAGAGACACCACAGAACACAAACATTCCAAACTCTCCCTATTCCTTTTTCAAGTCCGAACTATCCAGATTCTCTGTCCTATATCAAACTATCCAGATTCTCTGTTCTACATCAAACTATCCAGATTCTCTGTTCTACATCAAACTATCCAGATTCTCTGTTCTACATCAAACTATCCAGATTCTCTGTTCTACATCAAACTATCCAGATTCTCTGTTCTACATCAAACTATCCAGATTCTCTGTTCTACATCAAACTATCCAGATTCTCTGTTCTACATCAAACTATCCAGATTCTCTGTTCTACATCAAACTATCCAGATTCTCTGTTCTACATCAAACTATCCAGATTCTCTGTTCTACATCAAACTATCCAGATTCTCTGTTCTATATCAAACTATCCAGATTCTCTGTTCTACATCAAACTATCCAGATTCTCTGTTCTACATCAAACTATCCAGATTCTCTGTTCTACATCAAACTATCCAGATTCTCTGTTCTACATCAAACTATCCAGATTCTCTGTTCTATATCAAACTATCCAGATTCTCTGTTCTACATCAAACTATCCAGATTCTCTGTTCTACATCAAACTATCCAGATTCTCTGTTCTACATCAAACTATCCAGATTCTCTGTTCTACATCAAACTATCCAGATTCTCTGTTCTACATCAAACTATCCAGATTCTCTGTTCTACATCAAACTATCTAGATTCTCTGTTCTACATCAAACTATCCAGATTCTCTGTTCTACATCAAACTATCGAGATTCTCTGTTCTACATCAAACTATCCAGATTCTCTGTTCTACATCAAACTATCCAGATTCTCTGTTCTACATCAAACTATCCAGATTCTCTGTTCTACATCAAACTATCCAGATTCTCTGTTCTACATCAAAATATCCAGATTCTCTGTTCTACATCAAACTATCCAGATTCTCTGTTCTACATCAAACTATCCAGATTCTCTGTTCTACATCAAACTATCCAGATTCTCTGTTCTACATCAAACTATCCAGATTCTCTGTTCTACATCAAACTATCCAGATTCTCTGTTCTACATCAAACTATCCAGATTCTCTGTTCTACATCAAACTATCCAGATTCTCTGTTCTACATCAAACTATCCAGATTCTCTGTTCTACATCAAACTATCCAGATTCTCTGTTCTACATCAAACTATCCAGATTCTCTGTTCTACATCAAACTATCCAGATTCTCTGTTCTACATCAAACTATCCAGATTCTCTGTTCTACATCAAACTATCCAGATTCTCTGTTCTATATCAAACTATCCAGATTCTCTGTTCTATATCAAACTGTCTGGATTCTCTGTTCTATATCAAACTCTCCGGATTCTCTGTTCTACATCAAACAGTCTGGATTCTCTGTTCTATATCAAACTGTCAGGATTCTCTGTTCAATATCAAACTGTCAGGATTCTCTGTTCTATATCAAACTGTCTGGATTCTCTGTTCATTATCAAACTGTCTGGATTCTCTGTTCTATATCAAACTGTCTGGATTCTCTGTTCTATATCAAACTGTCTGGATTCTCTGTTCTATATCAAACTGTCTGGATTCTCTGTTCTACATCAAACTGTCTGGATTCTCTGTTCTATATCAAACTGTCCGGATTCTCTGTTCTACATCAAACTATCCAGATTCTCTGTTCTACATCAAACTGTCAGGATTCTCTGTTCTATATCAAACTGTCTGGATTCTCTGTTCTATATCAAACTGTCTGGATTCTCTGTTCTATATCAAACTGTCTGGATTCCCTGTTCTATATCAAACTATCCAGATTCTCTGTTAAATATCAAACTATCCAGATTCTCTGTTCTATATCAAACTGTCTGGATTCTCTGTTCTATATCAAACTGTCTGGATTCTCTGTTCTATATCAAACTGTCAGGATTCTCTGTTCTATATCAAACTGTCAGGATTCTCTGTTCTATATCAAACTGTCAGGATTCTCTGTTCTATATCAAACTGTCAGGATTCTCTGTTTCATATCAAACTGTCAGGATTCTCTGTTCTATATCAAACTGTCAGGAGTCTCTGTTCTATATCAAACTGTCTGGATTCTCTGTTCTATATCAAACTATCCAGATTCTCTGTTCTACATCAAACTATCCAGATTCTCTGTTCTACATCAAACTATCCAGATTCTCTGTTCTACATCAAACTATCCAGATTCTCTGTTCTACATCAAACTATCCAGATTCTCTGTTCTACATCAAACTATCCAGATTCTCTGTTCTACATCAAACTGTCAGGATTCTCTGTTCTATATCAAACTGTCTGGATTCGCTGTTCTATATCAAACTATCCAGATTCTCTGTTCTATATCAAACTGGCAGGATTCTCTGTTCTACATCAAACTATCCAGATTCTCTGTTCTATATCAAACTGTCAGGATTCTCTGTTCAATATCAAACTGTCAGGATTCTCTGTTCAATATCAAACTGGCAGGATTCTCTGTTTCATATCAAACTGTCAGGATTCTCTGTTCTATATCAAACTGTCAGGAGTCTCTGTTCTATATCCAACTGTCAGGATTCTCTGTTCTATATCAAACTATCCAGATTCTCTGTTCTACATCAAACTATCCAGATTCTCTGTTCTACATCAAACTATCCAGATTCTCTGTTCTACATCAAACTATCCAGATTCTCTGTTCTACATCAAACTATCCAGATTCTCTGTTCTACATCAAACTATCCAGATTCTCTGTTCTACATCAAACTATCCAGATTCTCTGTTCTACATCAAACTATCCAGATTCTCTGTTCTACATCAAACTATCCAGATTCTCTGTTCTACATCAAACTATCCAGATTCTCTGTTCTACATCAAACTATCCAGATTCTCTGTTCTACATCAAACTATCCAGATTCTCTGTTCTACATCAAACTATCCAGATTCTCTGTTCTACATCAAACTATCCAGATTCTCTGTTCTACATCAAACTATCCAGATTCTCTGTTCTACATCAAACTATCCAGATTCTCTGTTCTACATCAAACTATCCAGATTCTCTGTTCTACATCAAACTATCCAGATTCTCTGTTCTACATCAAACTATCCAGATTCTCTGTTCTACATCAAACTATCCAGATTCTCTGTTCTACATCAAACTATCCAGATTCTCTGTTCTACATCAAACTATCCAGATTCTCTGTTCTATATCAAACTGTCTGGATTCTCTGTTCTACATCAAACTATCCAGATTCTCTGTTCTACATCAAACTATCCAGATTCTCTGTTCTACATCAAACTATCCAGATTCTCTGTTCTACATCAAACTATCCAGATTCTCTGTTCTACATCAAACTATCTAGATTCTCTGTTCTACATCAAAGTATCCAGATTCTCTGTTCTACATCAAACTATCCAGATTCTCTGTTCTACATCAAACTATCCAGATTCTCTGTTCTACATCAAATTATCCAGATTCTCTGTTCTATATCAAACTGTCTGGATTCTCTGTTCTACATCAAACTATCCAGATTCTCTGTTCTACATCAAACTATCCAGATTCTCTGTTCTACATCAAACTATCCAGATTCTCTGTTCTACATCAAACTATCCAGATTCTCTGTTCTACATCAAACTATCCAGATTCTCTGTTCTACATCAAACTATCCAGATTCTCTGTTCTACATCAAACTATCCAGATTCTCTGTTCTACATCAAACTATCCAGATTCTCTGTTCTACATCAAACTATCCAGATTCTCTGTTCTACATCAAACTATCCAGATTCTCTGTTCTACATCAAACTATCCAGATTCTCTGTTCTATATCAAACTATCCAGATTCTCTGTTCTACATCAAACTATCCAGATTCTCTGTTCTATATCAAACTGTCTGGATACCCTATTCTATATCAAACTATCCAGATTCTCTGTTCTACATCAAACTATCCAGATTCTCTGTTCTACATCAAACTATCCAGATTCTCTGTTCTACATCAAACTATCCAGATTCTCTGTTCTACATCAAACTATCCAGATTCTCTGTTCTACATCAAACTATCCAGATTCTCTGTTCTACATCAAACTATCCAGATTCTCTGTTCTACATCAAACTATCCAGATTCTCTGTTCTACATCAAACTATCCAGATTCTCTGTTCTACATCAAACTATCCAGATTCTCTGTTCTACATCAAACTATCCAGATTCTCTGTTCTACATCAAACTATCCAGATTCTCTGTTCTATATCAAACTGTCTGGATTCTCTGTTCTACATCAAACTATCCAGATTCTCTGTTCTACATCAAACTATCCAGATTCTCTGTTCTACATCAAACTATCCAGATTCTCTGTTCTACATCAAACTATCCAGATTCTCTGTTCTACATCAAACTATCTAGATTCTCTGTTCTACATCAAACTATCCAGATTCTCTGTTCTACATCAAACTATCCAGATTCTCTGTTCTACATCAAACTATCCAGATTCTCTGTTCTACATCAAATTATCCAGATTCTCTGTTCTATATCAAACTGTCTGGATTCTCTGTTCTACATCAAACTATCCAGATTCTCTGTTCTACATCAAACTATCCAGATTCTCTGTTCTACATCAAACTATCCAGATTCTCTGTTCTACATCAAACTATCCAGATTCTCTGTTCTACATCAAACTATCCAGATTCTCTGTTCTACATCAAACTATCCAGATTCTCTGTTCTACATCAAACTATCCAGATTCTCTGTTCTACATCAAACTATCCAGATTCTCTGTTCTACATCAAACTATCCAGATTCTCTGTTCTACATCAAACTATCCAGATTCTCTGTTCTACATCAAACTATCCAGATTCTCTGTTCTATATCAAACTATCCAGATTCTCTGTTCTACATCAAACTATCCAGATTCTCTGTTCTATATCAAACTGTCTGGATACCCTATTCTATATCAAACTGTCTGGATTCTCTGTTCTATATCAAACTGTCTGGATTCCCTATTCTATATCAAACTGTCTGGATTCTCTGTTCTATATCAAACTGTCTGGATTCTCTGTTCTATATCAAACTGTCTGGATTCCCTATTCTATATCAAACTGTCTGGATTCTCTGTTCTATATCAAACTGTCTGGATTCTCTGTTCTATATAAAACTGTCTGGATTCGCTGTTCTATATCAAACTATCCAGATTCTCTGTTCTACATCAAACTATCCAGATTCTCTGTTCTACATCAAACTATCCAGATTCTCTGTTCTATATCAAACTATCCAGATTCTCTGTTCTACATCAAACTATCTAGATTCTCTGTTCTACATCAAACTATCCAGATTCTCTGTTCTACATCAAACTATCCAGATTCTCTGTTCTACATCAAACTATCCAGATTCTCTGTTCTACATCAAACTATCCAGATTCTCTGTTCTACATCAAACTATCCAGATTCTCTGTTCTACATCAAACTATCCAGATTCTCTGTTCTACATCAAACTGTCTGGATTCGCTGTTCTATATCAAACTATCCAGATTCTCTGTTCTATATCAAACTATCCAGATTCTCTGTTCTATATCAAACTGTCTGGATTCCCTATTCTATATCAAACTGTCTGGATTCCCTATTCTATATCAAACTGTCTGGATTCTCTGTTCTATATCAAACTATCCAGATTCTCTGTTCTATATCAAACTGTCTGGATTCTCTGTTCTATATCAAACTATCCAGATTCTCTGTTCTATATCAAACTGTCAGGATTCTCTGTTCTATATCAAACTGTCTGGATTCTCTGTTCTATATCAAACTGTCTGGATTCTCTGTTCAATATCAAACTGGCAGGATTCTCTGTTCTATATCAAACTGTCTGGATTCTCTGTTCATTATCAAACTGTCTGGATTCTCTGTTCTATATCAAACTGTCAGGATTCTCTGTTCTATATCAAACTGTCTGGATTCTCTGTTCTATATCAAACTGTCTGGATTCTCTGTTCTATATCAAACTGTCTGGATTCTCTGTTCTATATCAAACTATCCAGATTCTCTGTTCTATATCAAACTGTCTGGATTCTCTGTTCTACATCAAACTATCCAGATTCTCTGTTCTATATCAAACTATCCAGATTCTCTGTTCTACATCAAACTATCCAGATTCTCTGTTCTATATCAAACTGTCTGGATACCCTATTCTATATCAAACTATCCAGATTCTCTGTTCTACATCAAACTATCCAGATTCTCTGTTCTACATCAAACTATCCAGATTCTCTGTTCTATATCAAACTATCCAGATTCTCTGTTCTACATCAAACTATCCAGATTCTCTGTTCTATATCAAACTGTCTGGATACCCTATTCTATATCAAACTATCCAGATTCTCTGTTCTATATCAAACTATCCAGATTCTCTGTTCTACATCAAACTATCCAGATTCTCTGTTCTATATCAAACTGTCTGGATACCCTATTCTATATCAAACTATCCAGATTCTCTGTTCTACATCAAACTATCCAGATTCTCTGTTCTATATCAAACTGTCTGGATTCTCTGTTCTATATCAAACTATCCAGATTCTCTGTTCTATATCAAACTGTCAGGATTCTCTGTTCTATATCAAACTGTCTGGATTCTCTGTTCTATATCAAACTGTCTGGATTCTCTGTTCAATATCAAACTGGCAGGATTCTCTGTTCTATATCAAACTGTCTGGATTCTCTGTTCATTATCAAACTGTCTGGATTCTCTGTTCTATATCAAACTGTCAGGATTCTCTGTTCTATATCAAACTGTCTGGATTCTCTGTTCTATATCAAACTGTCTGGATTCTCTGTTCTATATCAAACTGTCTGGATTCTCTGTTCTATATCAAACTATCCAGATTCTCTGTTCTATATCAAACTGTCTGGATTCTCTGTTCTACATCAAACTATCCAGATTCTCTGTTCTATATCAAACTATCCAGATTCTCTGTTCTACATCAAACTATCCAGATTCTCTGTTCTATATCAAACTGTCTGGATACCCTATTCTATATCAAACTATCCAGATTCTCTGTTCTACATCAAACTATCCAGATTCTCTGTTCTACATCAAACTATCCAGATTCTCTGTTCTACATCAAACTATCCAGATTCTCTGTTCTACATCAAACTATCCAGATTCTCTGTTCTACATCAAACTATCCAGATTCTCTGTTCTACATCAAACTATCCAGATTCTCTGTTCTACATCAAACTATCCAGATTCTCTGTTCTACATCAAACTATCCAGATTCTCTGTTCTACATCAAACTATCCAGATTCTCTGTTCTACATCAAACTATCCAGATTCTCTGTTCTACATCAAACTATCCAGATTCTCTGTTCTATATCAAACTGTCTGGATTCTCTGTTCTACATCAAACTATCCAGATTCTCTGTTCTACATCAAACTATCCAGATTCTCTGTTCTACATCAAACTATCCAGATTCTCTGTTCTACATCAAACTATCCAGATTCTCTGTTCTACATCAAACTATCCAGATTCTCTGTTCTACATCAAACTATCTAGATTCTCTGTTCTACATCAAACTATCCAGATTCTCTGTTCTACATCAAACTATCCAGATTCTCTGTTCTACATCAAACTATCCAGATTCTCTGTTCTACATCAAATTATCCAGATTCTCTGTTCTATATCAAACTGTCTGGATTCTCTGTTCTACATCAAACTATCCAGATTCTCTGTTCTACATCAAACTATCCAGATTCTCTGTTCTACATCAAACTATCCAGATTCTCTGTTCTACATCAAACTATCCAGATTCTCTGTTCTACATCAAACTATCCAGATTCTCTGTTCTACATCAAACTATCCAGATTCTCTGTTCTACATCAAACTATCCAGATTCTCTGTTCTACATCAAACTATCCAGATTCTCTGTTCTACATCAAACTATCCAGATTCTCTGTTCTACATCAAACTATCCAGATTCTCTGTTCTACATCAAACTATCCAGATTCTCTGTTCTATATCAAACTATCCAGATTCTCTGTTCTACATCAAACTATCCAGATTCTCTGTTCTATATCAAACTGTCTGGATACCCTATTCTATATCAAACTGTCTGGATTCTCTGTTCTATATCAAACTGTCTGGATTCCCTATTCTATATCAAACTGTCTGGATTCTCTGTTCTATATCAAACTGTCTGGATTCTCTGTTCTATATCAAACTGTCTGGATTCCCTATTCTATATCAAACTGTCTGGATTCTCTGTTCTATATCAAACTGTCTGGATTCTCTGTTCTATATAAAACTGTCTGGATTCGCTGTTCTATATCAAACTATCCAGATTCTCTGTTCTACATCAAACTATCCAGATTCTCTGTTCTACATCAAACTATCCAGATTCTCTGTTCTATATCAAACTATCCAGATTCTCTGTTCTACATCAAACTATCTAGATTCTCTGTTCTACATCAAACTATCCAGATTCTCTGTTCTACATCAAACTATCCAGATTCTCTGTTCTACATCAAACTATCCAGATTCTCTGTTCTACATCAAACTATCCAGATTCTCTGTTCTACATCAAACTATCCAGATTCTCTGTTCTACATCAAACTATCCAGATTCTCTGTTCTACATCAAACTGTCTGGATTCGCTGTTCTATATCAAACTATCCAGATTCTCTGTTCTATATCAAACTATCCAGATTCTCTGTTCTATATCAAACTGTCTGGATTCCCTATTCTATATCAAACTGTCTGGATTCCCTATTCTATATCAAACTGTCTGGATTCTCTGTTCTATATCAAACTATCCAGATTCTCTGTTCTATATCAAACTGTCTGGATTCTCTGTTCTATATCAAACTATCCAGATTCTCTGTTCTATATCAAACTGTCAGGATTCTCTGTTCTATATCAAACTGTCTGGATTCTCTGTTCTATATCAAACTGTCTGGATTCTCTGTTCAATATCAAACTGGCAGGATTCTCTGTTCTATATCAAACTGTCTGGATTCTCTGTTCATTATCAAACTGTCTGGATTCTCTGTTCTATATCAAACTGTCAGGATTCTCTGTTCTATATCAAACTGTCTGGATTCTCTGTTCTATATCAAACTGTCTGGATTCTCTGTTCTATATCAAACTGTCTGGATTCTCTGTTCTATATCAAACTATCCAGATTCTCTGTTCTATATCAAACTGTCTGGATTCTCTGTTCTATATCAAACTATCCAGATTCTCTGTTCTATATCAAACTGTCAGGATTCTCTGTTCTATATCAAACTGTCTGGATTCTCTGTTCTATATCAAACTGTCTGGATTCTCTGTTCAATATCAAACTGGCAGGATTCTCTGTTCTATATCAAACTGTCTGGATTCTCTGTTCTATATCAAACTGTCTGGATTCTCTGTTCAATATCAAACTGGCAGGATTCTCTGTTCTATATCAAACTGTCAGGATTCTCTGTTTCATATCAAACTGTCAGGATTCTCTGTTCTATATCAAACTGTCAGGAGTCTCTGTTCTATATCCAACTGTCAGGATTCTCTGTTCTATATCAAACTGTCAGGATTCTCTGTTCTATATCAAACTGTCAGGATTCTCTGTTCCAATTCAGTGTTGCAGTGCTTATGCGTCTCTCAATGTAACTTCTCTCCAGACAGCTACTCCTAATCTCTAGGAAAAATCTCTATTGTCAATCAACCCAACGTTTGACACCTTCCTGCTGTCTGAGTGTCAGCTCAGCAATCATCCCGATATAGAGAGCTGAAAACATTCTGTCACACCCTCCTCTGTGTCCTTATGGAGCCATTACATCTTTCACTCCTTCATCTCCATTTCTCCACTCCTCTTGTCACCTCTCTCCATCAGCTAAATCTATCCTGATTTATTTATCGGACTAACAGTTAGTTGTTTTCAGTCATGAAAATGTAACACATTCAAGAACGTTGCTGTTGCTAGTTCCTTTACTTTTTGAACAATTTTTTGAACCTAGTTTAAAAAAAGCTAACGAGAATATGGTTCGACTGAGTCCATTGTACTTTGTTATCCTGCAAAGGGCCCTTCACCTGATATACGTATAGATTTATAGCGTATGTTCAAAACGCTACTTCAAGGACATTGGTACATTTCACACATGAGAGTGAACAATGGCCGTGTGTTTTGATGAAAATGATTTAAACTGAAATACATATCACAACACTGTCACTATGATTTATTACTGATTTTGACCTTTTCTTCTAGAAAAAACAAACATTGATTTATGCCCATGTATGACCTGTGACCCTTGTTCTTTTACAAATAAAAAAAAAGGCACAAAAAAAGACTACATGCTTAAAACATCATAACACTGTCCATTAGACTGTATGGTGTCTTAAGCAAGGAAAGACAAAGAAAGACAGAAAGAAAGACAGAAAGACAGAAAGACAGAAAGACAGAAAGAAAGAACGAAAGAAAGAAAGAAAGAAATAACAAAAGAAAGAAAGAATGAAAGAAAGAAAGAGGGAGGGCGGGAGGTGTGAGTGAGAGTGTGATGTGATGCTGTACTGACAGGCAGCGGTGAGAACTCACAGACTTAATTAAAGTAATTTAAAATGTGGTGTCAGGCTGAAACAGGGTAATGGCGTAATGTATTGGCGACCATGTTGCCAATACATCCTTATTGATTTCTGCTGCTGAGCGAGTAAAAAGTATTCTCCCCTTCACTTACTGTGATGAGGATGAATTATGGAACTGCACAAAGCCTAGTACTGGGAGCCAAATCAAATCCTGCTGTAGACTGAATCCCAGTCTCCAGCTTGAGAAACCAATGCCTTAACCAATTGACCAAGAGGACATTTCTGAGGGGTTCTGAGGGGTTCTGAGGGGTTCTGAGGGGTTCTGTGGGGTTCTGAGGGGTTCTGAGGGGTTCTGAGGGGTTCTGTGGGGTTCTGAGGGGTTCTGTGGGGTTCTGTGGGGTTCTGTGGGGTTCTAAGCGGCACATTCTAGTGAATCTATTCATATGAGTTACACTAACAGAAACTTGGACACAAGCTACTATGGAGCATTCTTACTGAACTCTCCAATTCAGTCATTCACGCCTCAGTCGATGAGGCTGTTCTCAAAGACCGTCATCTCACTGTCTAAATGACAAAAAACAACCAGACTTTCAACGTGAACCCTGTCTCCATGATGGCAAGCAGCAGAATGACTGTAATTGCATCAGCTATACTGTACAATATCCACCCTTCAGAAACATACGTCACAAAACAATCTCTCCATTATCGTGGAGAGTTTTGGTTTCAGCTAGGCCGTATCTCACCACAGGGTTTCATCTAGGTCGTATCTCACCAATGGGTTTCAGCTAGGTCGTATCTCGCCACAGGGTTTCCGCTAGGTCGTATCTGACCACAGGGTTTCATCTAGGTCGTATCTCACCACGGTGTTTCCGCTAGGTCGTATCTCACCACAGGGTTTCATCTAGGTTGTATCTGACCACGGGGTTTCAGCTAGGTCGTATCTGACCACAGGGTTTCCGCTAGGTCGTATCTCACCACAGAGTTTCAGCTAGGTCGTATCTGACCACAGAGTTTCAGCTAGGTCGTATCTCGTTAAAAAGTGACATGTATTTTACATCAACATTTGTCACAAAGTGCCTTACAGAAACCAAACCTAAAACCCTAAAGAGCAAGCAATGCAGATATAGGAGTGACTGAGTGAGAGAGTGAACACATATATATGAGAAAGCCTGTCCCTTTAAGAGTGAATGATGAAATCACAGCTAGCTTGGGCCTGCAGTGTTCAATTCATTACCAAGTTCAGCTCACAATCTGCTGCTGTGTACATGTATTATTCTCTAACTATTTCACCACTTTATCAGTGTGTGTGAGTGCCAAACTGTAAGTACACCATTAGTTTCTCCAGGTTTACTGACACTGTTGTCAGTAGTTAATATCATATTTTTTTTCTGTCATTATTACAGCATTTGTGTATATCTCAAATTTTTTAATGTTAGCTCTGTTCGCTATATTGTCATTTTTTAGCTCTCTAGTCTTGTTGCAGCTAACTACCTGTATTTTCGTTTCAGTCCTTGTATTATTATAACAGATGAGAGCTGTATCTTGTTTTGTTATTGCTAAATCAATATGTGCCTTCCTAGAATTTATGTTTATTATTTCCAGACCACTGCGTGTATAGATCACAGCTGCGTGACATGCCACAGAAATGTAAACCGTTGTTAATCTACAGTCAACACTAAAGAATCCTAAACTGAGAAATTGTCTCTCGCACTCTCTCTCTAATAATGTAGGAGTACAATATCCTTATCTCCGGCCTACTCAAACTAGTTTAATAATCTTCAACGTGGTCCTTCGGAGCCGGGATTGAGTAACCACCTAAAGACAACAACAACAACACATATGGATGCACCTGACCCATCCGTGCGGCCCCCGTAATCACAGAGAGAGACATCTCTCAGCGTGCCTGACCGATTATGCAGTTACAATATCTGCCTAACCAAGAACATCGCTCAGCCACAACACAGTATCATATCAGAGAGGAATGTGCTCAGTTTCAGATGTAGTACACACTCAGTGAGCCCTTTATATCCCGGGAGAGAAGAGGAGGAAGAGGATGAAGAGGATGAAGAGGATGAAGAGGAGGAAGCCGTTGGAGCTTGATGAGCCACCCCGTCAGTTTTAGGAAGATCATTGTGTGGATGGATGATCATGGATGATGGATGATCATGGATGATGGATGATCAACACGTTTGACACCCAAGCCAGAGAGACGCTCAATGGTAACAGGAGTGAGCCAGTGAAGCAATAACTAGACAGTTGACCTGGCGGCGGGAAAGTTGCCATTGTATTTCTGAATGACATTACCGACAGGTAGCATATAACGTGAAAACAGTTGTGGTCTTAGAACGGAATTTTGAAGTACATCGAAATTTACCATCGATTTGTCGGAGGACAAACAATCGACAGAGACTAACTGATATCTTTCCCGACAGATCAGACCTAAACCAGGCAAGAACTTGTCTATTTATTGTATTTATTTATTTTATTTTATTTATTTTGCTCCTTTGCACCCCATTATTTTTATCTCTACATTGCACATTCTTCCATTGCAAATCTACCATTCCAGTGTTTTACTTGCTATATTGTATTTACTTTGCCACCATGGACTTTTTTTTCCCTTTACCTCCCTTATCTCACCTCATTTGCTCACATCGTACATAGACTTGTTTATACTGTATTATTGACTGTATGTTTGTTTTACTCCATGTGTAACTGTTGTTGTATGTGTTGAACTGCTTTGCTTTATCTTGGCCAGGTCGCAATTGTAAATGAGAACTTGTTCTCAACTTGCCTACCTGGTTAAACAATGGTGAAATAAAGTTGAAATAAAAAATAATTAAAATAAAGTTTACGGTTTCCGATCTCTCCAAAACACGGTGATGTCAAAAGGTTAGGTTAAGGAGCATGAGGACATGAGAGGACATGTGGAGAGCCTTGGTCTGGTCCCATTAAAAGGACATTTACCATTAGACACGGTTAAATGGGACACACTGAGCTGACTACACTGACTACGCTGGTGGCAGAGTCCAGCTGGCTGGCTAACAGCCTGCCACCTGGCATGCACGCCATCTCATTGAAGTTAGAGGAGTTCGAGCCTTGTCTATGTTGATAGCTAAAATGAAAGAGGACAATTATCTACTGTTCTATCTTATGGGAGAGGCAGAAAAACCGTTTTCACCCAGTGATTGAGTTAGGCAAGTCTGCTGTAGTGCTCATCACCCCCATTAACTGGGAGAGGGCCAGAGATGTTGAAGTTATTTTCCGCTTGGTGACCTCTTGACTGTTTCGTCCTAACATCGTTGGTGCCGACGTGGATAACAATATCTCTATACTCTCTACACTCACCAGTTTTAGCCTTAGCACCAAAACTAAGACGTTGTTATAAATACAGAGTTTATTTAGACCTTTTATTAAAAGTAAAAAGCAACCTCTAAACAAATCATCAAATTTCCTATTTCCATAATTGGCATCTCTCTCTCTCTCTCTCTCTCTCTCTCTCTCTCTCTCTCTCTCTCTCTCTCTCTCTCTCTCTCTCTCTCTCTCTCTCTCTCTCTCTCTCTCTCTCTCTCTCTCTCTCTCTCTCTCTCTCTCTCTCTCTCTCTCTCTCTCTCTCTCTCTCTCTCTCTCTCTCTCTCTCTCTCTCTCTAGTCTCAAAATCAAGTCTTTAGTGCACTCATATATTATATACACAAAAGTATGTGGACACCCTTTCAAATGAGTGGATTTGGCTATTTTCAGCCACACCGTTGCTGACAGGTGTAGAAAATCGAGGCCACAGCCATGCAATCTCCATAGTAACAAACATACAGTCAATAATAATACAGTAGAAAAACAAGTCAATATATGTGAGCAAATGAGGTGAGATAAGGGAGGTAAGGCAAGGCAATAAATAGGCCATGGTGGCGAAGTAATTACAATATAGCAATTAAACACTGGAATGGTAGATGTGCAGTAGATTAATGTGCAAAGTAGAAATAATAGGGTGCAAAGGAGCAAGATAAATACATAAATAAATACAGTAGGGGATGAGGTAGTTGGATGGGCTATTTACAGATGGGCTATGTACAGGTACAGTGATCTGTGAGCTGCTCTGACAGCTGGTGCTTAAAGCTAGTGAGGGAGATAAGTGTCACCAGTTTCAATGGTTTTTATAGTGCTTCCCAGTTATTGGCAGCAGAGAACTGGAAGGAAAGGCGGCCAAAGGAGGAATTGGCTTTGGGGGTGACCAGTGAGATATACCTGCTGGAGCGCGTGCTACAGGTGGGTGCTGCTATGGTGACCAGCGAGCTGAGATAAGGCGGGGCTTTACCTAGCAGGGACTTGTATATGACCTGGAGCCAATGGGTTTGGCGATGAGTATGACGCGAGGGCCAGTCAACAAGAGTGTACAGGTCGCAGTGGTGGGTAGTGTATTAGGCTTTGGTGACAAAACGGATTGCACTGTGATAGACTACATCCAATTTTTTGAGTAGAGTGTTGGAGGCTATTTTGTAAATGACATCGGCGAAGATCGGTAGGATGGTCAGTATTACGAGGGTATGTTTAAGGGCATGAGGGAAGGATGCTTTGTTGAGAAATAGGAAGCCAATTCTAGATTTAATTTTGGATTGGAGATGTTTGATGTGAGTCTGGAAGGAGAGTTTGCTGTCTAACCAGATACCTAGGTATTATGTAGTTGTCCACATATTCTAGGTCAGAACCATCCAGAGTAGTGATGCTGGACGGGCGGGCAGGTACGGGCAACGATCAGTTGAAGAGCATGCATTTAGTTTTACTTGCATTTAAGAGAATTTGGAGGCCACGTAAGGAGAGTTGTATGGCATTAAAGCTTGTCTGGTGGGTAGTCAACACAGTGTCCAAAGAAGGGCCAGAAGTATACAGAATGGTGTCGTCTGTGTAGAGGTGGATCAGAGACTCACCAGCAGCAAGAGTGACATCATTGATGTATACAGAGAAGAGAGTCGGTCCAAGAATTGAACCCAAGAATTGAGACAGACCCTCCGATTTGACACACTGAACTCTATCGCAGAAGTAATTGGTGAACCAGGGGAGGCAATCGTTTGAGAAACCAAGGCTGTTGAGTCTGCCGATAAGGATGTGGTGATTGACAGAGTAGAAAGACTTGGCCAGGTGGATGAATACGGCTGTACAGTATTGTCTCTTACTGATGGTGGTTATGATATCGTTTAGTACCTTGAGCGTGACTGAGGTGCACCCATGACCAGCTCTGAAACCAGATTCCATAGCGGAGAAGGTACGATGAGATTCGAAATGGTCTGTAATCTGTTTGTTAACTAGGCTTTCGAAGACCTTAGAAAGGCAGGGTAGGATAGATATAGCAGTGTGTAGCAGTTTGGGTCAAGGGTGTCCCCCCCTTTGAAGAGGGGGATGACCGTGGCAGCTTTCCAATCTTTGGGAATCTCAGACGACACGAAAGAGAGGTTGAACAGGCTAGTAAAAGGGGTTGCAACAATTTCTGCAGATAATTTTAGAAAGAAAGGGTCCAGATTGTCTAGCACGGCTGATTTGTAGGGGTCCAGATTGTGCAGCTCTTTCAGAACATCAGCTAACTGGATTTGGGAGAAGGAGAAATGGGGAAGCTTGGGCGAGATGCTGTGGGGGGTGCAGGGCTGTTGAACGGGGTAGGGGTAGCCAGGTGGAAAGCATGGCCAGCCGTAGAAAAATACTTATTGAAATTGTTAATTATAGTGGATTAATCGGTGGTGACAGTTTCCTATCCTCTGTGCAGTGGGCAACTGGGAGGAGGTGCTCTTATTCTCCATGGACTTTACAGTGCCCCAGAACTTTTTTAAGTTTGTGTTAGAGGAAGCAAATTTCTGCTTTTGCCTGTGCATATCACGGGACTGTTCAATGCTAATGCAGAACGGATGTTTTTGTGCTGGTCAAGGTCTGGCGAGAACCAAGGGTTCTAAATTTTCCGAATGGGACATGCTTATTGGCACTTTTAAAAAAAAGTATAACCAGACATCCTCTACTGACGGGATGAGGTCAGGATACCCATGCCAGGTCGATTAGAAAGGCCTGCTCGCTGAAGTGTTTAGCGAGCGTTTGACAGTGATGAGGGAAGGTCGTTTGACCGCATACCCATGCAGTCAATATTTTATTTTATTTTTTTATTTAACCAGGCAAGTCATTTAAGAACAAATTCTTATTTTCAATGACGGCCTAGGAACAGTGGGTTAACTGCCTGTTCAGATTTGTACCTTGTCAGCTCGGGGGTTTGAACTCGCAACCTTCCGGTTACTAGTCCAACGCTCTAACCACTAGGCCACCCTGCCGCCCCAATGAGGCAGTGATCGCTAAGATCTTGGTTGAACACAGCAGAGGTGTCTTTGGAGGGCAAGTTGCTTAGGATGATATCTATGAGGGTGCCAGTGTTTACGGCTTTGGGGTTGTACCTGGTAGGTTCATTGATAATTTGTGTGAGATTGAGGGCATCAAGCTTAGATCGTAGGATGCCCGGTGTGTTAAGCATGTTCCAGTTTAGGTCACCTAGTCGCATGAGCTCTGAAGATAGATGGGGGGCAATCAGTTCACATATGGTGTCCAGAGCACAGCAAGCGGCAACGGTAAGATACTTGTTTCTAGAAAGGTGGATTTTTAACAGTAGAAGTTCAAATTGTTTTGGTACAGACCTGGATAGTAAGACAGAACTCTGCAGGCTCTCTCTCTCAGTTCTATCTTCTCTGAAAATGTTGTAGTTAGGGATGGAGATTTCAGGGTTTTTGGTGGTCTTTCTAAGCCAGGATTAGTAAGCGATACTATACACATTAAAAAGTGAAATACTGTAGCAATGTTATCATAAAGATACAACGCCAAGCTAGAAGTATCAGAACACTTAGAAAGGTAGTTCTAACCTTAAATATGACTGGGAGAAGTGTCAAGAATAAGAAAGCAATATATTCCATAGTACACTAGAACACAACAAAGCATGAACAGTCTAATTGAGCAAAATGTCCACTAGATGACAGCAAATGGACCTATCACGACCCTACAGGAAGATCATGATCACGATTCACTAGCTCAATCTGTCCAACAATGTCACCAACTCACCAATCTTCTAAATCATACGTGTGGTACGAGGTTCTTTATCTGATCCTTTTATTGGATAGAGACGATGTCTGTTTATACTGCAAGAGCTCTGATAGGTTGGAGTACGTCCTCCGGAAGTTGTCATAATTACTGTGTAAGTCTATTGAAGTGGGTGAGAACCAAGAGCCTCCTAGGTTTTGTATTGAAGTTAATGAACCCAGAGGAGGACGGAAGCTACCTGTCCTCCATCTACACCATGGTGCTACACTGCAGAGTGTTGTTCAGGCTACTGTAGACCTTCATTGCAAAACAGTGTTTTTTAATCAGTTACATGGTGATGGGATTATATTTAGTATAGTTTTATCTTATCTAAAAACTGTTCAAAATGTTACAATATTTTATGTTTCTTAAATTCACTGAGTAGGATTGTCCTCCCCTTCTTCCTCTGAGGAGCACAGATATTACACTAACACATTAAATAAACACTCCATAGAATCTCTATAGAATTGCTGGACTTGCAAGGTTTTTGCTTGAGGAAAATATTGTAGAATGGGAGCTGCCCCCCAGATCACCTGCCCCTCAGATCACCTGCCCCTCCAGTCCCCCAGATCCCCTGCGCCCCATATCACCTGCCCCCCAGATCTCCCTCCACCCCCCCAGATCCAGCACATCCAGCCCCCCCAGAACCCCTGCCCTCCAGATCACCTGCCCCTCCAGCCCCCCAGATCCCCTACCCCCCAGAGACCCTGCCCTCCAGATACCCAGCCCCTGCCCCCCGGGTCTCCCTCCAGCCCCCCAGATCCCATGCCCCCCAGCCCCCTCATTGTGCTCATCATGCTGTTCCCCAGCCTCTTATTCCATCTATCCCATCCATGTCCACAGAGTACATAGTACAGAGTACAGCTTTGGCCTGGCCACCCAACTTCTTGTGACTCCCAAAACAGCATGAGGGAGCGTAATCATCGCCTGGAACTAATTAGCATAACACAACAGACAAATATCCCTAGAAAATATTCCTATTCATGAAAATCACAAATGAAATATATTGAGACACAGCTTAGCCTTTTGTTAATCACCCTGTCATCTCAGATTTTCAAAATATACTTTACAGCCAAAGCTAGACAAGCATTTGTGTAAGTTTATCGATAGCCTAGCATAGCATTATGCCCTGTAGGAAACCTTGTCACGAAAATCAGAAAACCAATCAAATTAAAATTGCTTACCTTTGATGAACTTCGAACGTTTTCACTCACGAGACTCCCAGGTAGATAGCCAAAGTTCATTTTTTCCCCAAATATTATTTTTGTAGGCGAAATAGCTCCGTTTGTTCTTCACATTTGGCTGAGATATCGCCCGGAAATTGCGGTCACGACAACGCCCGAAAAATATTCCAAATTAGCTCCATAATAATCGACAGAAACATGGCAAACATTGTTTAGAATCAATCCTCAAGGTGTTTTTCTAATATCTATTCGATAATATATCCGTCTGGACAATTCGTTTTTCAGTAGGACCGATTGGAGTAATGGCTACCTGTAACGGTTTTCTTTCGGTGAATGAGAGTCAGACCAAAATGCGGTGTGGCTATTGCGATCCATGTTTAATGAAACAAAGTAAACACGAATCAAATACAAAACAATAAACGTAACACGAAAACCAAAACAGCCTAATACTGGTGCAAAGTAACACAGACAGGAACAAGGACAATCACACACAAACACACAGTGAAACCCAGGCTACCTAAATATGGTTCCCAATCAGAGACAATGACTAACACCTGCCTCTGATTGAGAACCTTATCAGGCCATACATAGAAATAGACAAACAAGACATCCAACATAGAATGCCAACCCAGCTCACGTCCTGACCAACACTAAAACAAGGAAAACACACACGAACGATGGTCTGAACGTGACACTACCTCTGTATTTTACGGGAGAGTCACCCTGGGAGCCATCATGTGACCACTTACGCAATGTAGCCACCTACGGCTATTCTTCAACATAAATGCCGTAAAACTACGTCACAATGCTGTAGACACCTTGGGGAATACGTAGAAAGCGTAAGCTCGTTGATAGGAAATTCACAGCTCAATTTGGGGCACTTCCGGGATTGGATTTTTCTCAGGCTTTCGCCTGCAACATCAGTTCTGTTATACTCACAGACAACTCACAGACTTTACAGTTTTGGAAACGTTAGAGTGTTTTCTATCCAAAGCTGTCAATTATATGCATATTCTAGCATCTTGTCTTGAACAAAATATCCCGTCTAAAACGGGAACGTTTTTTTTCCAAAAATTAAAATACTGCCCCTAGAGTCGCAACAGGTTTTAATGCTTCTGTATACTCTGTCTCTATCTCTCTCTCTCTCTCTCTCTCTCTGTCTCTGTCTCTCTCTCTATGTCTCTCTCTCTCTGTCTCTCTCTCTCTCTCTCTCTCTCTCTCTCTCTCTCTGTCTCTGTCTCTGTCTCTGTCTCTCTCTCTCTCTCTCTCTCTCTCTGTCTCTCTCTCTCTGTCTCTCTCTTTATCTCTCTCTGTCTCTCTCTGTGTATTAGGTACAGGGTCTGCCCCCATCTCCATGTCATATTCCAGGTTAACCATAATGGCATTATGTTTCATCCCCCCCACCCCTGCCTTCACGTGGTCATATTTTGTGCTTTAACAGCTCATCTCCTTCTGAAAATTGAGCTCCGATTTCAAAGTAGCTCCTTTGAAAGATTTCACAGTACATTAGAGCGAGAGAGAGAGAGAGAGAGAGAAAGAGTGAGAGAAAGAGTGAGAGAGAGACACTGTATCCTATCCCATCAGCTTGTTTTTCTATCCAGGCCCAGTAATATGAGCGAACAGACAGAGGCAGCATTGTCCTGGACTGAGGCCTTGACGACATCATCATTCCATCTACCCCCCCCCCCCCCCGCCCCCCCCAGTATATATGTCTTGCTCATCAGACAAAACATACAATTCTCTGCCAGTCCAAGGGTAACAATCCAAGGGTAACAATCCAAAGGTAACAGAGTGATTGACTTGCACAAAGGAAGGACTTGCACAAAAGAAAGCAACGGGAGCAAAAGTCCTTGTAGCATAGAATCTCTTTTTATGTTGTGGAGAAGTTGTTGTGGAAAAGTTGCGTTTTTCATTGCTGTTGCAGTTTGCAGTTTGAAGTTTAATCCTTGACATTATATAGTTATATCTATGGCGGAGCAGGAAGGAATCACTCCTTTAGGGTTGTTTTGGCTCTATACTCCTGCACGTTAGATTTAGAATGATACTATGACTATCAGGTGGAAGTGTAGACTGTCAGAATTAAATTAAATCGGGTGAACCATTTAGAAATTACATGACTTTTTGTACATATTCTCCCCCTTTTTAGAGACCATAAGTATTGGGAGAAATTCACTTATACAGTGCCTTGCGAAAGTATTCGGCCCCATTGAACTTTGCGACCTTTTGCCACATTTCAGGCTTCAAACATAAAGATATAAAACTGTGGGGGGGGGGGGGTGCTATGATATTTCTACGTCTCTAACTTTATCACTCTCAACGTAACCTCACAAAATGATTTGTATAAAAACAGCTCTAGATCCAGCTATTTGTAAGCAGTTCAAAGAGCTTCCTTGACTTAATTATTATTATTATTTTTTTAATCTATAGTGTTTTATTCGCAACAAATAATCATTATGCTCACACACAGACATTTGGGGCAGTACCCCTTCCGTTGTTCAGTGTGTAGGTCGGTTCTCAACCCTGTGAATGCACACAGTCACTCTATAAACCCTCCATGTCTCGGCTCCAGAAGCTCCAGGCATGACATCACTCACTCGAGGATTCATCCCTCTCTCTACAAGAATTGACAGTGGAATTTGCTACCGTTTCTCCCATCATATTTTGTATATTAGTGAGTGACTGTCGTGCTTAGATGTCCTGTCATTGGTGCGTTCTGTTACATTTCATCATCTAAGACGGCAGAGTCCCAAGTGGCTGCCTTTTCCCCTGAATGGTGCATTACTTTTGACCAGACAAGACATTTACCTGAGGAACATTCCATTTTACAAGAGAACATGCAGGGCATGTAATTGCATTTTCTTTCATGGCTGAAACTCATAAACATGTATTTATGTGAAATCCCGAAAAAAAAATTAAAAGGCGTAGGTCATTTTATAGATGACCTAAAGCTCAGACCTAGATCATGTTTCACAGGAGGAGGATGAATGTACTCTGTTTACATAGGAAGCATTTATTGATGAATCCCCATGACAACATGTACTCTGTTTATATATAGTTGAGAGACTCTAAAATCAGGATTTATAACCCTCCTTGTACTGTAGGACTATAAACTCTGCAACATTAAAAACCCAAATGCATGTTTCTCCCGTGAATTTCTAGATAATTCCATACGCTTTTATTCCAGATGTCACATGAGAGCAAAAAAAGATGAAGATGGAAATAAAACAAAGAAATTTAACCTTGAGCTCTAGTCAGTTCACTATAGGACCCTGACAAGACGGCTGAGATGAAGGTGATGAGAGGAGGGAGGCTCCTAAAGAAAGACAGGAAACAATGAGAGCCAGCGAGGGAGACCGAATGAGGAAGGGGCACGAGAGGGTACTCCGCAGCCAAATGACCAATCCAATCTCACTGATTTATTGTGTGTGTGTCTGTGTGTGTGTGTGTGTGTGTGTGTGTGCTTGATGCTTGATGCTTGGGCTTCAGTGTCAGGTGCAATGCAGTGGGACGGTATGAGCCACACTGACAGTGAACACTACAGATTCTATGAGCCACACTGACAGTGAACAATACAGGTTCTATGAGCCACACTGATAATCAACACTACAGGTTCTATGAGCCACACTGGTAATCAACACTACAGGTTCTATGAGCCACACTGACAGTGAACAATACAGGTTCTATGAGCCACACTGATAATCAACACTACAGGTTCTATGAGAAACCAGGGATGATAACAGTGGCCGACAATGTATATCTTTGCACCAAGTCATTTCTGAGGTGTTTTATGGTGTTTGGACTGTGTTGATCTGGTGCTGGTAACCACTACCCAATACAAAGGTCTATGCTTCAAACAGTTTTTGCTGAAAGCTGTTGTCGTTGATTCAGATTTTTTTTTTCTCCGTTGTTGCTGCAGTGGTCTACTCTCCTCCTGTCCCAAAGTCAACGGGTTAGACCAGGGGAAGTCAGCATCCTCAAAGTCACGGGCTATGTTCCAAATGACACCCTATTCCCTACATAGTGCATTATGGGCCCTTGTCAAAAGTAGTATACTATATAGGGGACCGTTTGGGACAGTAATGCAGGGCTAGACCAGGGGAAGTCAGCATCGTCTCAGCTTGCTGCTCTGAGGTCAACCAAGGCCAGACAGAGGTAGAATACAAAAAGCTCAGTGTGGGTCATAGAGCCTGTACGGTTAATTGCCAGACAGAGGTACAGTACTGTAACAAGAGAGGAGACGAGGAGTCAGTCTGCCAACACAGGACTACTGTTGTGATTCATGGTCATAATTGAACTGCTGATTCACCCTGGGGTGTTCCACACCCAAACAATTATAGGGACCACCAGCGAAGGGATATACTTAAAATGCTGCAGACTCAATCAGAAGTTGCCTTCAAAAAGGCACGTTGCTGACAAAGAGCTACAAAGAGCGGAGGTGGCTGAATCCTGGCCCAGGCAGAGGTGGCTGAATCCTGGCCCAGGCAGAGGTGGATGAATCCTGGCCCAGGCGGAGGTGGCTGAATCCTGGCCCAGGCGGAGGTGGCTGAATCCTGGCCCAGGCGGAGGTAGCTGAACTGGCCTGAATCCTGGCCCAGGTGGAGGTGGCTGAACTGGCCTGAATCCTGGCCCAGGCAGAGGTGGCTGAACTGGCCTGAATCCTGGCCCAGGTGGAGGTGGCTGAACTGGCCTGAATCTTGGCCCAGGTGGAGGTGGCTGAACTGGCCTGAATCCTGGCCCAGGTGGAGGTGGCTGAACTGGCCTGAATCCTGGCCCAGGCGGAGGTGGCTGAACTGGCCTGAATCCTGGCCCAGGCGGAGGTGGCTGAACTGGCCTGAATCCTGGCCCAGGCGGAGGTGGCTGAATCCTGGGCCAGGCGGAGGTGGCTGAACTGGACTGAATCCTGGCCCAGGCGTAGGTGGCTGAACTGGCCTGAATCCTGGCCCAGGCGGAGGTGGCTGAACTGCCCTGAATCCTGGCCCAGGCAGAGGTGGCTGAATCCTGGCCCAGGCGGAGGTGGCTGAACTGGCCTGAATCCCCGCCCAGGCGGAAGTGGCTGGACTGGCCTGAATCCTGGCCCAGGCGGAGGTGGCTGAACTGGCCTGAATCCTGGCCCAGGCGGAGGTGGCTGAACTGGCCTGAATCCTGGCCCAGGTGGAGGTGGCTGAACTGGCCTGAATCCTGGCCCAGGCGGAGGTGGCTGAACTGGCCTGGGCACAACAACAGAATGTTGGGTGTAACATTACCCTGGCAGCTTCTGATTAAGTTGAACAGCTCCATCACTGCTGATGTGATGAGATAGAAAAACTTTTCGGAATGGCCACATTTACACTGATGCAAAGACTACATTTATTAGTTTGGGGAATGGGAAAACAATGCTGAAACTCAGAACCTAATTTGCAGGGTTTCCTGCATTCTGCTTAGCTGGAACTTGGCACATTGGGAAAATACGCATTATGTACGCACTCATGGCACCATATCACTGAGAAGCACAGCCCCATGCAACAATAAAATCATGATATCACTGAGGGCCCCATGTAACAATACAATCATGATTTCACTGAGAGGCAGAGCCCCATGCAACAATACAATCATGATATCACTGAGGGCACCATACAACAATACAATTATGATATCCCTGAGAGCCCCATGCAACAATACAATCATGATATAACTGAGAAGCAGAGCCCCATGCAACAATACAATCATGATATCACTGAGAGCCCCATGCAACAATACAATCATGATATCACTGAGAACCCCATACAACAGTACAATCATGATATCACTGAGAAGCAGAGCCCCATACAACAATACAATCATGATATCCCTGAGAGCCCCATACAACAATACAATCATGATATCACTGAGAAGCAGAGCCCCATGCAACAATACAATCATGATATCACTGAGAGCCCCATGCAACAATACAATCATGATATCACTGAGAAGCAGAGCCCCATACAACAATACAATCATGATATCACTGAGAGCCCCATACAACAATACAATCATGATATCCCTGAGAGCCCCATACAACAATACAATCATGATATCACTGAGAAGCAGAGCCCCATGCAACAATACAATCATGATATCACTGAGAGCCCCATACAACAAAACAATCATGATATCACTGAGAAGCAGAGCCCCATACAACAATACAATCATGATATCACTGAGAAGCAGAGCCCCATACAACAATACAATCATGATATCACTGAGAAGCAGAGCCCAATGCAACAATAAAATCATGATATCACTGAGAAGCAGAGCCCCATGCAACAATACAATCATGATATCACTGAGGGCACCATACAACAATACAATTATGATATCCCTGAGAGCCCCATGCAACAATACAATCATGATATAACTGAGAAGCAGAGCCCCATGCAACAATACAATCATGATATCACTGAGAGCCCCATGCAACAATACAATCATGATATCAATGAGAACCCCATACAACAGTACAATCATGATATCACTGAGAAGCAGAGCCCCATACAACAATACAATCATGATATCCCTGAGAGCCCCATACAACAATACAATCATGATATCACTGAGAGCCCCATACAACAATACAATCATGATATCACTGAGAAGCAGAGCCCCATACAGCAATACAATCATGATATCACTGAGAAGCAGAGCCCAATGCAACAATAAAATCATGATATCACTGAGAAGCAGAGCCCCATACAACAATACAATCATGATATCACTGAGAGCCCCATGCAACAATACAATCATGATATCACTGAGAGCCCCATGCAACAATACAATCATGATATCACTGAGAGCCCCATACAACAATACAATCATGATATCACTGAGAAGCAGAGCCCCATGCAACAATACAATCATGATATCACTGAGAGCCCCATGCAACAATACAATCATGATATCACTGAGAGCCCCGTGCAACAATACAATCATGATATCACCGAGGGCCCCATACAACAATACAATCATGATATCACTGAAAGCCCCATGCAACAATACAATCATGATATCACTGAGAGCCCCATGCAACAATACAATCATGATATCACTGAGAGCCCCGTGCAACAATACAATCATGATATCACTGAGAAGCAGAGCCCCATGCAACAATACAATCATGATATCACTGAGAAGCAGAGCCCCATGCAACAATACAATCATGATATCACTGAGAAGCAGAGCCCCGTGCAACAATACAATCATGACATCACTGAGGGCCCCATACAACAATACAATCATGATATCACTGAGAAGCAGAGCCCCATGCAACAATTCAATCATGAGATCACTGAGAGGAAGGAAGGAAGGAAAGAAGGAATACATAAATAAAGGAAGGAATTAAGGAAGGAAGGAATCACACACTCTATGCCACTGAATTAAGAACATAAAAATGCTGTCTATCAGACAATTAGGGGCATACCTGCTGAGTAATATGGCCGTGGTGGTTCTATTCTATAAAGACTAGATCGGTGGTGGTTCTATTCTATAAAGACTAGATCGGTGGTGGTTCTATTCTATGAAGACTAGATCGGTGGTGGTTCTATTCTGTAAAGACTAGATCAGTGGTGGTTCTATTCTATAAAGACTAGATTAGTGGTGGTTCTATTCTATAAAGACTAGATCGGTGGTGGTTCTATTCTATGAAGACTAGATCGGTGGTGGTTCTATTCTATGAAGACTAGATCGGTGGTGGTTCTATTCTATGAAGACTAGATCGGTGGTGGTTCTATTCTATGAAGACTAGATCGGTGGTGGTTCTATTCCATAAAGACTAGATCAGTGGTGGTTCTATTCTATAAAGACAAGATTGGGGTGGTTCTATTCTATAAAGACTAGATCAGTGGTGGTTCTATTCTATAAAGACTAGATTGGGGTGGTTCTATTCTGTAAAGACTAGATCAGTGGTGGTTTTATTCCATAAAGACTAGATTGGGGGTGGTTATATTCTATAAAGACTAGATCAGTGGTGGTTCTATTCTATAAAGACTAGATTGGGGTGGTTCTATTCTGTAAAGACTAGATCAGTGGTGGTTTTATTCCATAAAGACTAGATTGGGGGTGGTTATATTCTGTAAAGACTAGATCATTGGTGGTTCTATTCCATAAAGACTAGATTGGGAGTGGTTCTATTCTGTAAAGACTAGATCATTGGTGGTGTAGACAGTATAAAGAACTGCTCTGTCACAGTGTGTTAAATCCTGCTCTCTTCATCTCGTCACAGGACCAAAACATTCCATGGGCATCACACGTGCCATCACCCCCATATTTAAAGTCAATGGAATGTTCCACATTCAATTCGGGACCATAAGCCACAGGTCTTTGTGTGTGTGGTTGTAAGTGGCGTGAATATCATTTGATTAAAGCTGACTGTTGAGGGCATCAAGGACATGCTTCTGCTTCCAGAACTCAGTACCATCCTGAGTGGATTCTGAATCTTTGATCTAAATTCCATTAGAGCCGGGTGCCTTAAGAAATATAACACAAAGGATATTTTACCATTCCTCACCGTTGGATTCCTTCCTGATACTACATCAAACCGGCTTGACATCCCCGACCCCGACCAGGGCTATTCTCTCCATGTCAACTACTCTCATCAACTGACACAGTCCAGTACTGATTAAAGACTGTCGTTTGTCAGAGGGCAGCTGAAGGCTTGGTTCTTACTTACCGTGGTCTGCCACCCATGACCTCTAGACTGCCCCAGATGGATTGGGACACAAGAGGGAAACCGCCTGAAGCCTGCTGTCTGTAACTACAGATGCTTTTAGATGCTGGGGAAGACATTTCCTCCTGTCAAACCATTTTTTTCCCACTTGAGTGTTGTTGTGGTTTTTTATATTTAATTGACGAGGACTGTACTGGACTTACGGTACCTGCTTTTTCAGCATCAAAATATAAAAATAAAAAAAAATTCTCATTCACCATCAATCTATTCTTCACACCCTGGGATCAAATCACATTCAAATTGAACACTTTGAATGTTAATCTTGAAGCAAATCTTCAAATCTTCATCTTGAAGCATGGACATATTCAGAACATTGTGATTGGCTACGTACTGTAATCTACTCTGCACAGCACATGCTCCTTACAACAATGTCTGTAACGTTCTCCTACAGGGAGGAACAAATGGGATCAAAGGTCATAATCAGGATAACAAAGGGTTTGTAAAGTTCTTCACCAAACACCTACTGTATGGAAGATAGATTAATATGTATAACTCATATAGTAAGGTACAGACTTAAATGCTGTTAACACAGTCTGTCTTAGTAATACAAGCCACTGAAGCTGTGGCCTGTTCACCCCGCTACCTGTTCACCCCGCTACACCGTACAGCTGCTTCAAAGCTGGGAGCCGAGAGACTGAGAAACAGCCTCCTATCTGCAGGCCATCAGACTGTTAAATGAGCGAGAGAGAGAGAGAGAGAGAGAGAGAGAGAGAGAGAGAGAGAGAGAGAGAGAGAGAGAGAGAGAGAGAGAGAGAGAGAGAGAGAGAGAGAGAGAGAGAGAGAGAGAGAGAGAGAGAGAGAGAGAGAGAGAGAGAGAGAGAGAGAGAGAGAGAGAGAGAGAGAGAGAGAGAGAGAGAGAGAGAGAGAGAGAGAGAGAGAGAGAGAGAGAGAGAGAGAGAGAGAGAGAGAGAGAGAGAGAGAGAGAGAGAGAGAGAGAGAGAGAGAGAGAGAGAGAGAGAGAGAGAGAGAGAGAGAGAGACCAAATTCATGAGAAGTTGAATGGATTAGAAAAAGCTATAAATGACAATCAAAATCCACTGGACTCCCCAATTACTGACCAGGAGCTCTATAAGAAACTAAACTATTACTGACCAGGAGCTCTATAAGACACTAAACTATTACTGACCAGGAGCTCTGTAAGAAACTAAACTATTACTGACCAGGAGCTCTATAAGAAACTAAACTATTACTGACCAGGAGCTCTGTAAGAAACTAAACTATTACTGACCAGGAGCTCTATAAGAAACTAAACTATTACTGACCAGGAGCTCTATAAGAAACTAAACTATTACTGACCAGGAGCTCTATAAGACACTAAACTATTACTGACCAGGAGCTCTATAAGAAACTAAACTATTACTGACCAGGAGCTCTATAAGACACTAAACTATTACTGACCAGGAGCTCTATAAGAAACTAAACTATTACTGACCAGGAGCTCTATAAGACACTAAACTATTACTGACCAGGAGCTCTATAAGAAACTAAACTATTACTGACCAGGAGCTCTATAAGAAACTAAACTATTACTGACCAGGAGCTCTATAAGACACTAAACTATTACTGACCAGGAGCTCTATAAGAAACTAAACTATTACTGACCAGGAGCTCTGTAAGAAACTAAACTATTACTGACCAGGAGCTCTATAAGAAACTAAACTATTACTGACCAGGAGCTCTATAAGACACTAAACTATTACTGACCAGGAGCTCTGTAAGAAACTAAACTATTACTGACCAGGAGCTCTATAAGAAACTAAACTATTACTGACCAGGAGCTCTGTAAGAAACTAAACTATTACTGACCAGGAGCTCTATAAGAAACTAAACTATTACTGACCAGGAGCTCTATAAGAAACTAAACTATTACTGACCAGGAGCTCTATAAGACACTAAACTATTACTGACCAGGAGCTCTATAAGAAACTAAACTATTACTGACCAGGAGCTCTATAAGACACTAAACTATTACTGACCAGGAGCTCTATAAGAAACTAAACTATTACTGACCAGGAGCTCTATAAGACACTAAACTATTACTGACCAGGAGCTCTATAAGAAACTAAACTATTACTGACCAGGAGCTCTATAAGAAACTAAACTATTACTGACCAGGAGCTCTATAAGACACTAAACTATTACTGACCAGGAGCTCTATAAGAAACTAAACTATTACTGACCAGGAGCTCTATAAGACACTAAACTATTACTGACCAGGAGCTCTATAAGACACTAAACTATTACTGACCAGGAGCTCTATAAGAAACTAAACTATTACTGACCAGGAGCTCTATAAGACACTAAACTATTACTGACCAGGAGCTCTATAAGAAACGAAACTATTACTGACCAGGAGCTCTATAAGAAACTAAACTATTACTGACCAGGAGCTCTATAAGACACTAAACTATTACTGACCAGGAGCTCTATAAGAAACTAAACTATTACTGACCAGGAGCTCTATAAGACACTAAACTATTACTGACCAGGAGCTCTATAAGAAACTAAACTATTACTGACCAGGAGCTCTATAAGAAACTAAACTATTACTGACCAGGAGCTCTATAAGACACTAAACTATTACTGACCAGGAGCTCTATAAGAAACTAAACTATTACTGACCAGGAGCTCTATAAGACACTAAACTATTACTGACCAGGAGCTCTATAAGAAACTAAACTATTACTGACCAGGAGCTCTATAAGAAACTTAACTATTACTGACCAGGAGCTCTATAAGAAACTAAACTATTACTGACCAGGAGCTCTATAATACACTAAACTATTACTGACCAGGAGCTCTATAACAAACTTCAGGCTCTCAAATTTAAAAAGGCATGCGGACCTGATGGCATCCTAAATGAGATGCTCAAAGTCAATAGTGCAAAATTTAAATTGGCAATATTAAAACTGTTTAATTTGATCCTATGTGTAGCATATATTCTGGCAATACGTGTAGCATTAAAATTGTCAAGAAAATAACATAATTCTTAAACCAGGGGCGGGGCCTTCGCCAGGGTTGCAATCTGAGCCCTGGACTCTACAATATTTACATCAATGAATTGGCCACTATTCTAGAAAAATCCTCAGCCTCTGGTGTTCTTCTCCACAATTCAGAGGTTAAATGCCTACTCCTCGCAGATGACCTATGCCTGCTGTCACCCACAGCACATGGCCTACAGCAGACCCTGGACCTGCTAGAGCAGTACTGCCAGACCTGGGCCCTGGCAGTAAACCCCAAAACGACTAAAATAATGATTTTCCAGAGAAGACCCAGATCTCAGGGAATTAGACCAAAGATCTCAATTGGTACGAAATATATAGAGTACTGCACACACTACAATTACTGAGGTTAAATATATAGAGTACTGTACACACTATAATTACTTAGGTTTAAAAATAAGCTCAACTGGAATCCTTAATGAGGCAGTGAATGAACTGAGAGAGAAAGCATGCAGGGCATTCTTCACCATTTAAAAGCAAATTCAAATTGAAATACCTGTTAAAATTTGGCTAAAACTAATTTAATGTGTAATTGAACCAATTGCACTTTATGGCAGCGAGGTGTGGGGTCCACTTGCAAAACAAGATTTCACCCAATGGGTCAAACACCCCATTGAAACCCTGCATGCAGAGTTCTGTAAAATATTCCCCAAATTTTTAAACCCTTATTCAAGGTTTCAAAGACCTCTCTGATGAGGATAGGCTACCCGTCCTGTTGGGGGAGGACGCAGAGAGCTGTGGGTTGGCAGCGCACTACATTGCTGCCTGCCATAAGTTGAGGGACGTTGTCTGACAGACCAATCAACCTGCACATGTACTCTACTGTATGCTTATTGTTATTGTTGAATGTATGGTTATTTTGACCCTTGGTTATTGTTGTTACTGTTGTCCCGTTGACAATTTTGATTCTCATTATTTTCATATTGTAAATATCCAAAGTAAGCTTTGGCAATATGTACATTGTTACGTCAAGCCAATAAATTGAATTGAATTGAATAGAGAAGAGCTCTACTTTGTGAATGTGAGTTGCGGCCCAGACTGGGTTCTATTAGGCCTTACTGGGAGGAATGGAGGGTGTGATGGGTAAAGAAGTGAGAGAATGTAAGAATGAAAGAACTCATCTATTACAGTGAAGATGCAGGGTAGAGAGAACCACGGCCCAGACTGGGTTCTATTAGGCCTTACTGGGAGGAATGGAGGGTGTGATGGGTAAAGAAGTGAGAGAATGTAAGATGCAGGGTAGAGAGAACCACAGCCCAAACTTGTGACAGTGGCAGAATACAGAAACATGTGCTTTAACCGAAAACCTGGCAGGTACACACAAACTGTGAGGGGACATTTTGTGTGTGTGTGTGTGTGTGTGTGTGTGTTTGTGTGCGTGTGTGTGTGTGTGTGTGTGTGTGTGTGTGTGTGTGTGTGTGTGTGTGTGTGTGTGTGTGTGTGTGTGTGTGTGTGTGTGTGTGTGTGTGTGTGTGTGTGTGTGTGTGTGCATTGAGAGTGCCCGTCCTGCTTTGTTAGGTCCACTTAGGATACAATGGATTCGGAAATTATTCAGAAGCCTTCCCTTTTCCACCATTTTGGTGTTTCAGCCTTTATTTAAAAATGATTTAAATACATGTTTGTCCTCATCAATCTACACACAATAACCCATAATGACAAAACATTATTTTTTTTTGCGTGTGTGTGTGCAAATTTATTACAAATAAAAAACAGAAAATACCTTATTTACATAAGTATTCAGACCCTTTGCTATGAGATTCGAAATTTAGCTCAGTTGGATCCTGTTTCCATTGATGTTTCTACAACTTGATTGGAGTCCACCTGTAGTAAATTCAATTGATTGGACATGATTTGGAAATAGCAGACACCTGTCTATATAAGGTCCCACAGTTGACAGTGCATGTCAGAGCAAACACCAAGCCATTAGGTTGAAGGAATTGTTCGTAGAGCTCTGGGACAGGATTGTGTCGAGGCACAGATCTGCGGAAGTGTACCAAAGAATTCTGCAGCATTGAAGGTACCCAAGAACACAGTCGCCTCCATCATTCTTAAATGGAAGAAGTTTGGAACCATAAAGACTCTTCCTAAAGCTGACCACCCTGTCAAACTGAGAAAACAGGGAAGAAGGTCCTTGTTCAGGAAGAACCCGATGGTCACTCTGACAGAGCTCCAAAGTTGCACTGGAAAACCATCTCTGCAACATTCCACCAATCAGGCCTTTATGGTAGAGTGGCCAGACGGAAGCCACTCTTCAGGAAAAGGCACATGACAGCCCACTTGGAGTTTTCCAAAAGGCACCTAATAGACTCTCAGGTCATGAGAAACAAGATTCTCTGGTCTGATGAAACCAAGATGGAACTCTTTGGCCAGAATTCCAAGCGTCAAGTCTGGAGAAAACCTGGCACCATCCCTACGGTGAAGCATGGTGGTGGCAGCATCAGATGTTTTTCAGTGGCAAGGACGGGGAGACTTGTCAGGATCGAGGAAAAGATGAACGGAACAAAGTACAGAGAGATCCTTGGTGAAAACCTGCTCCAGAGCGCGCAGGACCTCAGTCGAGGGCGAAGGTTCACCTTCCAACAGGACAACAACCCTAAGCACACAGCCAAGAAAATGCAGGAGTGGCTTTGGGACAAGTCTCTGAATGTCCTTGAGTGGCCCAGCCAGAGCCCAGACTTGAACCCGATCGAACATCTCTAGAGAGACCTGAAAATAGCTGTGCAGTGACGCTTCCAAACTGAGAGGATTGAGAGGATCTTCAGAGAAGTATGTGAGAAGTATGTGAGAAGTATGTGAGAAGCAAACAGGTGTATCAAACTTGTACCCCAAAATACTCAAGAATGTAATCGCTGCCAAAGGTGCTGAGCAAGGGTCTTAATACTTACATTACCGTTGTCCAATTAAATAACATCAAATTGATCAGAAATACAGTGTAGACATTGTTAATGTTGTAAATGACTATTGTAGCTGGAAACGGCTGATTTTTAAATGGAATATCAACATAGACGTACAGAGGCTCATTATCAGCAACCATCACTCCTGTGTTCCAATGGCACGTTGTGTTAGCTAATTCAAGTTTATCATTTTCAAAGGCTAATTGATCATTAGAAAAGCCTTTTGCAATTATGTTAGCACAGCTGAAAACTGTTGTCCTGATTAAAGAAGCAATAAAACTGGCCTTCTTTAGACTAGTTGAGTATCTGGAGCATCAGCATTTGTGCGTTCGATTACAGGCTCAAAATTGCCAGAAACATAGACCTTTCATAACTCGCCAGTCTATTCTTCTTCTGAGAAATGAAGGCTATTCCATGTGAGAAATTTCCAAGAAACTGAAGATCTCGTACAGCGCTTTGTACTACTCCCTTCACAGAACAGTGGTAGGCCCCGGTGCACAACTGGGCAAGAGGACAAATACATTAGAGTGCCTAGTTTGATAAACAGACGCCTCACAAGTCATCAACTGGCAATTTCATTACATAGTATCTGCAAAACACAAGTCTCAACGTCAAGAGTGAAGAGGCAACTAGGCGATGCTGGCCTTCTAGGCCAGCGCAATGCTGTGAAATGTAGAGACCAGAGAGAGAGCAACACTATGAAATGTAGAGACCTGGGAGAGAGAGAGTAACACTAGGAAATGTAGAGACCAGGGAGAGAGAGCAAAACGAGGAAATGTAGAGACCAGAGATACTAAAAGTAGGACATCTACAGACCAGAGAGAGAGAGAGAGAGAGAGAGAGAGAGCAACACTAGGAAATCTAGAGACAAGGCAGAGAGAGAAAGAGCAACATTAGTAAATCTAGAGACCGGAGAGAGAGAGAGATCAACACTAGGAAATCTAGAGACCAGAGAGAGAGAGCAACACAAGGAAGTCTAGAGACCAGAGAGAGAGAGCAACACTAGGAAATCTAGAGGCCAGAGAGAGAGAGCAACACTAGGAAATCTAGAGACCAGAGAGAGAGCAACACTAGGAAATCTAGAGACCAGAGAGATCAACACTAGGAAATCTTGAGACCAGAGAGAGCAACACTGTTAAATGTAGAGACCAAAGAGAGAGCAACACTATGGTATCTAGAGACCAGAGAGTGAGAGCAACACTAGGAAAACTAGAGACCAGATAGAGAGGACAACACTCGGGCATCTACAGACGAGAGAGAGAGAGAGCAACACTTTGAAATCTAGAGGCCAGAGAGAGCGATCAACACTAGAATATCTAGAGACCAGAGAGAGAGAGCAACATTGGGAAATCTAGAGAGCAGAGAGAAAGAGAGCTAACATTGGGAAATCTAGAGAGCAGAGAGAGAGAGCAATGCTAGGAAATGTAGAGACCAGAGAGAGGGAGAGAGAGCAACACTAGGAAATGTAGAGACCAGAGAGAGAGAGCAACACTAGGAAATCTAGAGCAGAGTTAGAGATCAACACTAGGAAATCCAGAGACCAGATAGAGAGAGCAACCCTAGAAAATCTAGAGCAGAGTTAGAGATCAACACTAGGAAATCTAGAGACCAGAGAGCAGCTATGACCAGAGAGCAGCTATGACCAGAGAGCAGCTATGACCAGAGAGCAGCTATGACTAGAGAGCAGCTATGACAGGAGAGCAGCTATGACAGGAGAGCAGCTATGACCAGAGAGCAGCTATGACCAGAGAGCAGCTATGACAGGAGATTAGCTATGACCAGAGAGCAGCTATGACCAGAGAGCACTTATGACCAGAGAGCAGCTATGACAGGAGAGCAGCTATGACCAGAGAGCAGCTATGACAGCAGAGCAGCTATGACAGGAGAGCAGCTATGACCAGAGAGCAGCTATGACAGGAGATTAGCTATGACCAGAGAGCAGCTATGACAGGAGAGCAGCTATGACAGGAGAGCAGCTATGACAGGAGAGCAGCTATGACAGGAGAGCAGCTATGACCAGAGAGCAGCTATGACAGGAGAGCAGCTATGACAGGAGAGCAGCTATGACCAGAGAGCAGCTATGACCAGAGAGCAGCTATGACCAGAGAGCAGCTATGACAGGAGAGCAGCTATGACCAGAGAGCAGCTACGACAGGAGAGCAGTTATGACCAGAGAGCAGCTATGACAGGAGAGCAGCTATGACAGGAGAGCAGCTATGACAGGAGAGCAGCTATGGCCAGAGAGCAGCTATGACCAGAGAGCAGCTATGACCAGAGAGCAGCTATGACCAGAGAGCAGCTATGACAGGAGAGCAGCTATGACCAGAGAGCAGCTATGACCAGAGAGGAGCTATGACAGGAGAGCAGCTATGACAGGAGAGCAGCTATGACAGGAGAGCAGCTATGACCAGAGAGCAGCTATGACAGGAGAGCAGCTATGACAGGAGAGCAGCTATGACCAGAGAGCAGCTATGACAGGAGAGCAGCTATGACAGGAGAGCAGCTATGACCAGAGAGCAGCTATGACCAGAGAGCAGCTATGACCAGAGAGCAGCTATGACAGGAGAGCAGCTATGACCAGAGAGCAGCTATGACCAGAGAGCAGCTATGACAGGAGAGCAGCTATGACCAGAGAGCAGCTATGACCAGAGAGCAGCTATGACAGGAGAGCAGCTATGACAGGAGAGCAGCTATGACAGGAGAGCAGCTATGACCAGAGAGCAGCTATGACAGGAGAGCAGCTATGACCAGAGAGCAGCTATGACAGGAGAGCAGCTATGACAGGAGAGCAGCTATGACCAGAGAGCAGCTATGACAGGAGAGCAGCTATGACAGGAGAGCAGCTATGACCAGAGAGCAGCTATGACCAGAGAGCAGCTATGACCAGAGAGCAGCTATGACAGGAGAGCAGCTATGACCAGAGAGCAGCTATGACCAGAGAGCAGCTATGACAGGAGAGCAGCTATGACCAGAGAGCAGCTATGACCAGAGAGCAGCTATGACAGGAGAGCAGCTATGACAGGAGAGCAGCTATGACAGGAGAGCAGCTATGACAGGAGAGCAGCTATGACAGGAGAGCAGCTATGACCAGAGAGCAGCTATGACAGGAGAGCAGCTATGACCAGAGAGCAGCTATGACAGGAGAGCAGCTATGACAGGAGAGCAGCTATGACCAGAGAGCAGCTATGACAGGAGAGCAGCTATGACAGGAGAGCAGCTATGACCAGAGATCAGCTATGACAGGAGAGCAGCTATGACAGGAGAGCAGCTATGACAGGAGAGCAGCTATGACAGGAGAGCAATGCACTCTATGAAAGGCATCCAATTTTAAATTGTATTGAGGCTGTGTGTGTGAAGGTGGTGTGTGGTCAACACATTTAGGATGTGTCACAAATGGCATCATATTCTCTGTATAGTGCACTGGTTTGGATTAGATACCTGTCGGCCATGCTTGAAATATTGCACTATAAAGGGAACAGAGTGCCATTTGGGATTCAGGTTTACAAGCCCCCTTTCCATTAAGGATGTGGTTTCATTTGTTGTTTTTGTCTTCAGTCATATTCCATATCAATCTAATTTAATCAACTCGCATTCTGTTCCACAGCAGGCCCATACATCTATGTTGAGAGGAAAACCTTTTAACAAACAGATGGACAGAACAGTCTGACTGAAGAGTCAACCTCATCAAACAGATGGATAGAACAGTCTGACTAAAGAGTCAACCTCATCAAACAGATGGATAGAAAAGTCTGACTAAAGAGTCAACCTCATCAAACAGATGGACAGAACAGTCTGACTGAAGAGTCAACCTCATCAAACAGATGGACAGAACAGTCTGATTGAAGAGTCAACCTCATCAAACAGATGGACAGAACAGTCTGACTGAAGAGTCAACCTCATCAAACAGATGGACAGAACAGTCTGACTGAAGAGTCAACCTCATCAAACAGATGGACAGAACAGTCTGACTGAAGAGTCAACCTCATCAAACAGATGGACAGAACAGTCTGACTGAAGAGTCAACCTCATCAAACAGATGGACAGAACAGTCTGACTGAAGAGTCAACCTCATCAAACAGATGGACAGAACAGTCTGACTGAAGAGTCAACCTCATCAAACAGACGGACAGAACAGTCTGACTGAAGAGTCAACCTCATCAAACAGATGGACAGAACAGTCTGACTGAAGAGTCAACCTCATCAAACAGATGGACAGAACAGTCTGACTGCAGAGTCAACCTCATCAAACAGATGGACAGAACAGTCTGACTGAAGAGTCAACCTCATCAAACAGATGGACAGAACAGTCCAACTGGAGAGTCAACCTCATCAAACAGATGGACAGAACAGTCTGGCTGAAGAGTCAAACTCATCAAACAGATGGACAGAACAGTCCTACTGGAGAGTCAACCTCATCAAACAGATGGACAGAACAGTCTGACTGAAGAGTCAACCTCATCAAACAGATGGACAGAACAGTCTGACTGAAGAGTCAACCTCATCAAACAGATGGACAGAACAGTCCGACTGGAGAGTCAACCTCATCAAACAGACGGACAGAACAGTCTGACTGAAGAGTCAAACTCATCAAACAGATGGACAGAACAGTCTGACTGAAGAGTCAACCTCATCAAACAGATGGACAGAACAGTCTGACTGAAGAGTCAACCTCATCAAACAGATGGACAGAACAGTCTGACTGAAGAGTCAACCTCATCAAACAGATGGACAGAACAGTCCAACTGGAGAGTCAACCTCATCAAACAGATGGACAGAACAGTCTGACTGAAGAGTCAACCTCATCAAACAGATGGACAGAACAGTCTGACTGAAGAGTCAACCTCATCAAACAGATGGACAGAACAGTCCAACTGGAGAGTCAAACTCATCAAACAGATGGACAGAACAGTCCTACTGGAGAGTCAACCTCATCAAACAGATGGACAGAACAGTCTGACTGAAGAGTCAACCTCATCAAACAGATGGACAGAACAGTCTGACTGAAGAGTCAACCTCATCAAAAAGATGGACAGAACAGTCCAACTGGAGAGTCAACCTCATCAAACAGATGGACAGAACAGTTTGACTGAAGAGTCAACCTCATCAAACAGTTGGACAGAACAGTTTGACTGAAGAGTCAACCTCATCAAACAGATGGACAGAACAGTTTGACTGAAGAGTCAACCTCATCAAACAGATGGACAGAACAGTTTGACTGAAGAGTCAACCTCATCAAACAGATGGACAGAACAGTTTGACTGAAGAGTCAACCTCATCAAACAGATGGACAGAACAGTCTGACTGAAGAGTCAACCTCATCAAACAGATGGACAGAACAGTCCGACTGAAGAGTCAACATCAAACAGATGGACAGAACAGTCTGACTGAAGAGTCAACCTCATCAAACAGATGGACAGAACAGTCTGACTGAAGAGTCAACCTCATCAAACAGATGGACAGAACAGTCCAACTGGAGAGTCAACCTCATCAAACAGATGGACAGAACAGTCCAACTGAAGAGTCAACCTCATCAAACAGATGGACAGAACAGTCTGACTGAAGAGTCAACCTCATCAAACAGATGGACAGAACAGTCCAACTGGAGAGTCAACCTCATCAAACAGATGGACAGAACAGTCCGACTGAAGAGTCAACCTCATCAAACAGATGGACAGAACAGTCTGACTGAAGAGTCAACCTCATCAAACAGATGGACAGAACAGTCTGACTGAACAGTCAACCTCATCAAACAGATGGACAGAACAGTCTGACTGAACAGTCAACCTCATCAAACAGATGGACAGAACAGTTTGACTGAAGAGTCAATCTCATCAAACAGTTTTCTGATGAAAACACATTCCTGAAAAGCTGCTGGTAGCCTAGCGGTTAAGAGCATTGAGCCAGTAACCAAAAGGTTGCTGGTTCGAATCCCTCAGCCTACTCTGTTCGAAGTGCCCTTGAGCAAGGCACTTAACCCTAATTGTTCCTGTAAGTCTCTCTGGATCAGAGAGCCTGTAAATGGTTGATGTATACACATAAACCTCATACATTATGTTACTAACGGCAAAATAATTACTTCACAAAGTGTGTCTAAATAATATATCAAGTATTGTACTGCTGTACTCAACACCGAGAACCGTAAGATGGCTTTGTTATATGCTTTTTTTTTAAATCGTTAAACTTCTGAATAAACTTTTAATCTTTTAATCTGATAGGTCTGTTAGTACAGCCTAATCTAATGACTTATTTAGTTTAGTTTTCGTTGAAAGTTGAAGTGTTGACACAGTCGAGTCTGGGAGTCAAGCTCGGAGTCTGATAACTTATTAGTTCCCCTGACTACATCCCAAATTGCACCCTATTCCCTATATATATATATATATAGCTTTGGTCCAAAGGAGTTCACTATGTAATGAATAGGCTACGATTTGGGACTCATCCCTGTCCGAAAAGACTCCAGGAAGTTAATAAAGGAGCTAATTAGTTACGTAATTTCATCACAGCTTTGTATTATAGCCAACTTGCTCATATTACTCCAGATATATTTAATTATCTTATACACACAGCTAACAGAGGGGATGGTAAATTACATTGTGCCTGATAGGTAGAGACACTCTGTGTGTGTCCCAAATGTTTAGTCAGACATGAAAAGAAGAATGTAACCGATAAGGACCAACACACTACTACGTCCCAAATGACACAGTATTCACCCATTAATATGGTCTAAAGTAGTGCACTATGTAGGGAAAAGTGCCATTTGGGATGCAGACTGAATAACATCTCTTCTACGCATCTGCATGTACACTATGGTATAGATACACTATGGTATAGATACACTATGGAATAGATACACTATGGTATAGACACAATATGGTATAGACACACTATAGTATAGATACACTATGGTATAGTTACACTATGGTATTGATACACTATGGTATAGTTACACTATGGTATTGATACACTATGGTATAGACACACTATGGTATAGACACACTATGTCGATTAGGTCTGGCTCGTAGTCTGTTTTCCAATTTATCCCAAAGGTGTTCGATGAGGTTGAGGCCTGTCAAGTTCTTCCACACCAGTCTTGATAAACCATTTCCGTATGGACCTTGGAAACATAGAATCGTCTATAATGTCATTGTATGCTGTATCGTTATTTCCCTTCACTGGAACTAAGTGGCCCGAACCATGATAAACAGCTCCAGACCATTATTATAAACCTCCACCAAACTTTACAGTTGGCACTATGCATTGGGGCAGGTAGCGTTCTCCTGCCGTCTGCCAAACCCAGATTTATCCGACGGATTCATCACTCCAGAGAACGTGTTTCCCCCGCTCCAGAGTCCAATGGCGGCGAGTTTTACACCACTCCAGCCGGCGCTTGGCATTGCACCTGGTGATCTTAGGCTGCTCGGCCATAAAAACCCATTTCATTAACTCCCGACGAATACTTCTTGACGTTGCTTCCAGAGGCAAGTTGGAACCGAAGACAGACGTTTTTTAAGTGCTACGTGCTTTAGCACTCGGCGTCCCGTTCTGTAAGCTTCTGTGGCCTACCACTTTGCGGCTGAGCCGATTTTTGCTCCTAGATGTTTCAACTTCACAATAACAGCACTTACAGTTGACCGGGGCAGCTCCAGTAAGGCAGAAATTTGACAAACTGAGGTGTTGGAAAGGTGGCATCCTATGACCGCGCCACGTTGAAAGTTACTGAGCTCTTCAGTAAGATAGTTCTACTGCCAATGTTTGTCTATGGAGATTGCATGGCGGTGTGCTCAATTTTATACACCTGTCAGCAACGGGTGTGGCTCATTTAAATTGATGTCCACATATTTTTGTAAATACAGTGCATTCGGAAAGAATTCAGACTTATTTACTTTTTCAAAATGTTGTTTCATTACAGCCTTATTCTAAAATTGATTAAATTGTTTTTTTCCCTCATCAATCTACACACAATACCCCATAAAAACGGTTTTATTTTTATTTTAGCAAATTCGATGCAGTCAAAAACAAGATTTTCCTGTGTTTTATAAATATCATGATATATATTTCCACACTATGAGGTAAGCAGGGCCGGATCCAGGCATAATCAACATAAGCAGTCACTTAAGGTCCCCGGCTGCTAGGGGGCCCCTGGCCCCAACATTAAAAAAAAAAAAAAATTGGGGGGGGGGACTCACTCGGGTTCTCAATTTAGTGTTAAGTGTAAGAATAGTAGAATACACCAGGTTCAATTTCGAAAATTTCAAAATGGCCGCTGAAATGTTTTGCTCCCCAAGCAAATCTTGCTTAGTCCCCTAAAACGCATGAGATTTTGTGAAAATGATGATAGTGCCCTTTTAGTTTGAGAGCTGTTTGAGCTGTGTTGGTGGGATGGAGCTTTGCCCTTTCCATGGTGACATCACCAAGTCGTAAATTAGTTAATAAACCAATAGGAGAGAGAGATCCCAACCTCTTTGCCAATAACATCAAGTTTTCAGTTGTCCTCTCCCGACTCAGACCACTCCCAGATAGTCCTAGCAAAATGGCTCTTTGCTAAGAATCTGTTTTTTGTTTGTTTATTTTTGAACATTTTAATTGAAAACAATCACAGTAAGGTCCTTTAATTGTTCGTGAGAAATTATTTGATATTGAGATAAAAATAAATTAAAAAAAAACATCTGCATTGGACATTTGAAAGTTTATTTCTAGGATTCTCCCTTTTTGTTCAGAGGAAGCTACTCTGAAGACTTGAAGAGTTGTGTACTGTATGTGTGTTTGCATGCTGGATGATGTCATAGAGTAGACCTTTTTTAACAGCTTTTCAAGTGAGCCACCAACTGTAAGGGTTGATTCTGCAGGAGTGATAGAGTGATTGTCAGGTTTGTTAGCGTTTCATTGATTTACTGGCAAGCAGACAGCTGGCAATGGACTGATAGTCAGTGCACGAGTCCAAAGCGGCACAGTAGCCCAATGGGTTCTGGTCTAAAGTAGTGCACTACATAGGGAATCGGGTGCCATTTGGGATGCTTGCAGTGATTCAGACAATCAACTCCACACACCCAGAAGCCAACTCCACACACCTTCACACCCGCGTGCACACGGACACACACACACACACACACACACACACACACACACACACACACACACACACACACACACACACACACACACACACACACACACACACACACACACACACACACACACACACACACACACACACACAGACACACACAGACACAGACTCTCTCTTCTGCTTTTTCCAGACCATACAGGCATCCCTGCCAAAAGCCTTCCTTACTAACCAGACAAACAGAGCTTTATAATGATAAAATAATGAACGGGTAATGATTCATTGAGACTCACTTGACAGAACCATGTGATCATCAGAATGGTATGTTCAATTAGCAGATAGATGAAGGTCTGAGACTGAAACGTAAAGTATCCATACAAATATTGGAAACATCAATATTACTGGTGCTGAGACTCAAATCTGCACATTCACTGTAGAGCCTAGTTAGGTCACTAACACTGACCCTAGAGCAGGGATGGGCAACTCCAGCCCTCGGGGGCCTGAATGGTGTAACATGTTTGCCTCAACCCCAATCAAAATGTTTACATTTATTTACCTGGGGAAGTCAGTTAATAAATACAGATGTAAGTACACGGTAGAAACCATGTTAGTTAGACAAGAGTCAATACATCTCAATAACTACAGATCTGTCACACCCTGATCTGTTTCACCTGTCCTTGTGATTGTCTCCACCCCCTACAGGTCTTATTTTCCCCAGTGTATTTATCCCTGTGTTTCCTGTCTCTCTGTACCAGTGTATTTATCCCTGTGTTTCCTGTCTCTCTGTACCAGTGTATTTATCCCTGTGTTTCCTGTCTCTCTGTACCAGTGTATTTATCCCTGTGTTTCCTGTCTCTCTGTACCAGTGTATTTATCCCTCTGTTTCCTGTCTCTCTGTACCAGTGTATTTATCCCTGTGTTTCCTGTCTCTCTGTACCAGTGTATTTATCCCTGTGTTTCCTGTCTCTCTGTACCAGTGTATTTATCCCTGTGTTTCCTGTCTCTCTGTACCAGTGTATTTATCCCTGTGTTTCCTGTCTCTCTGTACCAGTGTATTTATCCCTCTGTTTCCTGTCTCTCTGTACCAGTTTATTTATCCCTGTGTTTCCTGTTACGGTGCGTGAATGAGGACCCAAAAGCGAATCAACTTAAACAGAGCTTCTTTAATTACCACACACAGGTAGGCTCAGATGGACCGGCAGATTCCGACAGGACAGGACAAGATTACAGCAAACATGACGACAGTCTGGTTCAGGCATGAATGACACAAACAAACAAGAATCCGACAAGGACAGGAGCAGAAACAGAGAGAGATATAGGGACCTAATCAGAGGGAAAAAGGGAACAGGTGGGGAACGGGGTGAATGGGTAGTTAGAGGAGACAAGGGACAGCTGGGGGAAAGCGGGGGAGAAAAGGTAACCTAACACGACCAGCAGAGGGAGACAGGGTGAAGGGAAAGGACAGAGACAAGACAACATGACAGTACATGACAGTACCCCCCCACTCACCGAGCGCCTCCTGGCGCACTCGAGGAGGAAACCTGGCGGCAACGGAGGAAATCATCAATCAGCGCACGGTCCAGCACGTCCCGAGAGGGAACCCAACTCCTCTCCTCAGGACCGTACCCCTCCCAGTCAACTAGGTACTGATGACCACGGCCCCGAGGACGCATGTCCAAGATTTTACGGACCCTGTAGATAGGTGCGCCCTCGACAAGGATGGGGGGGGGGGGGGGAAGACGAGCGGGGGCGCGAAGAGCGGGCTTAACACAGGAGACATGGAAGACCGGGTGGACGCGACGAAGATATCGCGGAAGAAGAAGTCGCACTGCGACAGGATTAATGACCTGAGAGATACGGAATGGACCAATGAACCGCGGGGTCAACTTGCGAGAAGCCGTCTTAAGGGGAAGGTTCTGAGTGGAGAGCCAAACTCTCTGACCGCGACAATATCTAGGGCTCTTCGTTCTACGCTTATTAGCAGCTCTCACAGTCTGCGCCCTATAACGGCAAAGTGCAGACCTGACCCTCTTCCAGGTGCGCTCGCAACGTTGGACAAAAGCCTGAGCGGAGGGGACGCTGGACTCGGCGAACTGAGATGAGAACAACGGAGGCTGGTACCCGAGGCTACTCTGAAAAGGAGATAGCCCGGTCGCAGACGAAGGAAGCGAGTTGTGGGCGTATTCTGCCCAGGGGAGCTGTTCTGACCAAGACGCAGGGTTGCGAAAAGAAAGACTGCGTAAGATGCGACCAATAGTCTGATTGGCCCGTTCTGCTTGACCGTTAGACTGGGGATGAAAGCCGGAAGAGAGACTGACGGAAGCCCCAATCAAACGGCAAAACTCCCTCCAAAATTGAGACGTGAATTGCGGACCTCTGTCCGAAACGACGTCTGACGGAAGGCCATGAATTCTGAAAACATTCTCGATGATGATTTGTGCCGTCTCTTTAGCAGAAGGAAGCTTAGCAAGGGGAATGAAATGAGCCGCCTTAGAGAACCTATCGACAACCGTAAGAATAACAGTCTTCCCCGCTGACGAAGGCAGTCCGGTGACAAAATCTAAGGCGATGTGAGACCACGGTCGAGAGGGAATAGGAAGCGGCCTGAGACGGCCGGCAGGAGGAGAGTTACCGGACTTAGTCTGCGCGCAGACCGAACAAGCAGCCACGAAACGACGCGTGTCATGCTCCCGGGTGGGCCACCAGAAACGCTGGCGAATGGAAGCAAGCGTACCCCGAACGCCAGGGTGGCCGGCTAACTTGGCAGAGTGAGCCCACTGAAGAACGGCCAGACGAGTAGGAACGGGAACGAAAAGAAGGTTCCTAGGACAAGCGCGCGGCGACGGAGTTTGAGTGAGTGCTTGCTTTACCTGCCTCTCAATTCCCCAGACAGTCAACCCGACAACACGCCCCTCAGGGAGAATCCCCTCGGGGTCAGTGGAGGTTACTGAAGAACTGAAGAGACGAGACAAAGCATCAGGTTTGGTGTTCTTAGAGCCCGGACGATAAGAAATCACGAACTCGAAACGAGCGAAAAACAGCGCCCAACGCGCCTGACGCGCATTAAGTCGTTTGGCAGAACGGATGTACTCAAGGTTCCTATGGTCAGTCCAAACGACAAAAGGAACGGTCGCCCCCTCCAACCACTGTCGCCATTCGCCTAGGGCTAACCGGATGGCGAGCAGTTCGCGGTTACCCACATCATAGTTACGTTCCGACGGCGACAGGCGATGAGAAAAATACGCGCATGGGTGGACCTTGTCGTCAGAGAGGGAGCGCTGAGAAAGGATGGCTCCCACTCCCACCTCTGACGCGTCAACCTCGACAACGAACTGTCTAGAGACGTCAGGTGTAACAAGGATAGGAGCGGATGTAAAACGATTCTTGAGGAGATCAAAAGCTCCCTGGGCGGAAACGGACCACTTAAAGCACGTCTTGACAGAAGTAAGGGCTGTGAGAGGAGCTGCCACCTGACCGAAATTACGGATGAAACGACGATAGAAGTTCGCGAAGCCGAGAAAGCGCTGCAGCTCGACGCGTGACTTAGGGACGGGCCAATCAATGACAGCTTGGACCTTAGCGGGATCCATCTTAATGCCTTCAGCGGAAATAACAGAACCGAGAAATGTGACGGAGGAGGCATGAAAAGTGCACTTCTCAGCCTTCACAAAAAGACAATTCTCTAAAAGGCGCTGGAGGACACGTCGAACGTGCTGAACATGAATCTGGAGTGACGGTGAAAAAATCAGGATATCGTCAAGGTAAACGAAAACAAAGATGTTCAGCATGTCTCTCAGGACATCATTGACTAATGCCTGAAAGACAGCTGGAGCGTTAGCGAGGCCGAAAGGAAGAACCCGGTATTCAAAGTGCCCTAACGGAGTGTTAAACGCCGTCTTCCACTCGTCCCCCTCCCTGATGCGCACGAGATGGTAAGCGTTACGAAGGTCCAACTTAGTGAAAAACCTGGCTCCCTGCAGGATCTCGAAGGCTGAAGACATAAGAGGAAGCGGATAACGATTCTTCACTGTTATGTCATTCAGCCCTCGATAATCTATGCAGGGGCGCAGAGACCCGTCCTTCTTCTTGACAAAAAAAAACCCCGCTCCGGCGGGAGAGGAGGAGGGGACTATGGTACCGGCGTCAAGAGCTACAGACAAATAATCTTCGAGAGCCTTACGTTCGGGAGCCGACAGAGAGTATAGTCTACCCCGGGGGGGGGTGGTTCCCGGAAGGAGATCAATACTACAATCATACGACCGGTGTGGAGGAAGAGAGGTGGCCCTGGACCGACTGAACACCGTGCGCAGATCGTGATATTCCTCCGGCACCCCTGTCAAATCACCAGGCTCCTCCTGTGAAGAAGAGACAGAGGAAACAGGAGGGATAGCAGACATTAAACATTTCACATGACAAGAGACGTTCCAGGAGAGGATAGAATTACTAGACCAATTAATGGAAGGATTATGACAAACTAGCCAGGGATGGCCCAAAACAACAGGTGTAAAAGGTGAACGAAAAATTAAAAAAGAAATGGTTTCACTATGATTACCAGAAACAGTGAGGGTTAAAGGTAGCGTCTCACGCTGAATCCTGGGGAGAGGACTACCATCCAGGGCGAACAAGGCCGTGGGCTCCTTTAACTGTCTGAGAGGAATGTCATGTTCCCGAGCCCAGGTCTCGTCCATAAAACAGCCCTCCGCCCCAGAGTCTATTAAGGCACTGCAGGAAGCTGACGAACCGGTCCAGCGTAGATGGACCGACAAGGTAGTGCAGGATCTTGAAGGAGAGACAGGAGTAGTAGCGCTCACCAGTAGCCCTCCGCTTACTGACGAGCTCTGGCCTTTTACTGGACATGAAGTGACAAAATGACCAGCGGAACCGCAATAGAGACAGAGGCGGTTGGTGATTCTCCGTTCCCTCTCCTTAGTCGAGATGCGGATACCTCCCAGCTGCATGGGCTCAGCACCCGAGCCGGCAGAGGAAGGTGGTAGTGATGCGGAGAGGGAGGCGACGGAGAGCGCGAGCTCCTTTCCACGAGCTCGGTGACGAAGATCAACCCGTCGCTCAATGCGAATAGCGAGTTCAATCAAGGAATCCACGCTGGAAGGAACCTCCCGGGAGAGAATCTCATCCTTTACCTCTGCGCGGAAACCCTCCAGAAGACGAGCGAGCAAGGCCGGCTCGTTCCAGCCACTGGAGACAGCAAGAGTGCGAAACTCAATAGAGTAGTCTGTTATGGATCGATTGCCTTGACATAGGGAAGACAGGGCCCTGGAAGCCTCCTCCCCAAAAACAGATCGATCAAAAACCCGTATCATCTCCTCCTTAAAGTCTTGATACTGGTTAATACACTCAGCCCTTGCCTCCCAGATTGCCGTGCCCCACTCACGAGCCCGTCCAATAAGGAGAGATATGACGTAGGCGACACGAGCAGTGCTCCTGGAGTAAGTGTTGGGCTGGAGAGAAAACACAATATCACACTGGGTGAGGAACGAGCGGCATTCAGTGGGCTCCCCAGAGTAACACGGCGGGTTATTGATTCTGGGCTCCGGAGATTCGAAAGCCCTGGAAGTGGCCGGTGGATCGAGGCGGAGATGGTGAACCTGTTCTGTGAGGTTGGAGACTTGGGTGGCCAGGGTCTCAACGGCATGTCGAGCAGCAGACAATTCCTGCTTGTGTCTGCCTAGCATCGCTCCCTGGATCTCGACGGCTGAGTGGAGAGGATCCGAAGTCGCTGGGTCCATTCTTGGTCGGATTCTTCTGTTACGGTGCGTGAATGAGGACCCAAAAGCGAATCAACTTAAACAGAGCTTCTTTAATTACCACACACAGGTAGGCTCAGATGGACCGGCAGATTCCGACAGGACAGGACAAGATTACAGCAAACATGACGACAGTCTGGTTCAGGCATGAATGACACAAACAAACAAGAATCCGACAAGGACAGGAGCAGAAACAGAGAGAGATATAGGGACCTAATCAGAGGGAAAAAGGGAACAGGTGGGGAACGGGGTGAATGGGTAGTTAGAGGAGACAAGGGACAGCTGGGGGAAAGCGGGGGAGAAAAGGTAACCTAACACGACCAGCAGAGGGAGACAGGGTGAAGGGAAAGGACAGAGACAAGACAACATGACAGTACATGACAGTTTCCTGTCTCTCTGTACCAGTGTATTTATCCCTGTGTTTCCTGTCTCTCTGTACCAGTGTATTTATCCCTGTGTTTCCTGTCTCTCTGTACCAGTGTATGTATCCCTGTGTTTCCTGTCTCTCTGTACCAGTGTATTTATCTCTGTGTTTCCTGTCTCTCTGTACCAGTGTATTTATCTCTGTGTTTCCTGTCTCTCTGTACCAGTGTATTTATCCCTGTGTTTCCTGTCTCTCTGTACCAGTGTATTTATCTCTGTGTTTCCTGTCTCTCTGTACCAGTGTATTTACCTCTGTGTTTCCTGTCTCTCTGTACCAGTGTATTTATCCCTGTGTTTCCTGTCTCTCTGTACCAGTGTATTTATCTCTGTGTTTCCTGTCTCTCTGTACCAGTGTATTTATCTCTGTGTTTCCTGTCTCTCTGTACCAGTGTATTTATCCCTGTGTTTCCTGTCTCTCTGTACCAGTGTATTTATCCCTGTGTTTCCTGTCTCTCTGTGCCAGTTTGTCTTGTATGTTTTTCCAAGTCAACCAGAGTTTTTCCCGTTCTCCTGCTTTTTGCTATTCTCCTTTTTCTAGTCCTAGGTTTGACCCTTGCCTGTTTTCTGGACTCTGTATCCGCCTGCCTGACCATTCTGCCTGCCCCTGACCTCAAGCCTGCCTGCCCATTCTGCCTGCCCCTGACCTCAAGCCTGCCTGCCACTCTGTACCCGCCTGCCTGCCCATTCTGCCTGTCCCTGACCTCAAGCCTGCCTGCCCATTCTGCCTGCCCCTGACCTCAAGCCTGCCTGCCCATTCTGCCTGCCCTGACCTCAAGCCTGCCTGCCGATTCTGCCTGCCCCTGACCTCAAGCCTGCCTGCCACTCTGTACCTCCTGGACTCTGAACTGGTTTTGACCTTTTTGCCTGTCCACGACCATTCTCTTGCCTCCTCCTTTTTGATGAATAAACATTGTAAGACTCCAACCATCTGCCTCCTGTGTGTCTGCATCTGGGACTCGCCTTGTGTCATGATTTGATGTAAGTACATGGGAGAAATCATGTTAGCTAGACATTAGTCAAACCATTTCTATAAATACAGAGGTAAATGGTGAGATAAACCAATCAGTTTTCTCTAATCAATTGATGTATTGATCAATCAGTCCATTTAAAAAGAAACCGATACACATCCACACACAAGAGCAGGCGTAGCGTAACAAGGTAAAACCCTCTTGAAGTCTACCCATCTTTACCATGTCATTTCGTGAGAATATACAAACAGCCATGTAGCCAGACAGAAACAGAGACATCCACATGCTGTATTAGTGTGATCTAATCAACGGGAAAGACAGGAACCTCTACCGGCTCATTGATTAGTTTATACAGAGCTCTGTTAACAGTCACCTTAGCAACAACTGTTTTTCCTGGTACATTAATCGTTACCTTAGTGACTGACTCTCTGTTGTTGCCAGACGTCCACAACCCTACTGTGTCCTCAAACAGAACCAAGACGTGGCCTGGATCTGGGGCTTATTTACCATAAAAACCCTAATCAAGACGTCTCTGGGTTTTAATTACCGTAATAACCTAATAACCCCGGTGTGTCATTATTAGAACCGTGAGGTGGCATGTCTCTGCCTTATTATCTCCTGCCTCCTCTCTATCGCACTTTCTCCTTCCTTCCCACTCCATCCGTCCTTCTCTCTCCCTCCCCTCTCTCCCTGCTAACCCAGTTTGTCTAGTCTCCTTTTCTCCTGGTCAGAATCAAAGAGAAGTCCCCTGGTCTTACCTCCTCTGCTCCATTCCTACCTCCTTCTCTCCCTCCCTTCTCCCCCTTCCCGCTGACAGTGTCTATTTCTCTTGTCTCCATGCATGACAGAATTAAAGAGGAGTCCCTGGCGTCCCAGGGCCTCCTCCAGGACCTCCTCCAGGGCCTCCCCCAGGACCTCCTCCAGGACCTCCTCCAGGGCCTCCCCCAGGGCCTCCTCCAGGACCTCCTCCAGGACCTCCTCCAGGGCCTCCTCCAGGGCCTCCCCCAGGACCTCCTACAGGACCTCCTCCAGGGCCTCCCCCAGGACCTCCTCCAGGACCTCCTCCAGGACCTCCTCCAGGGCCTCCTCCAGGACCTCCTCCAGGACCTCCTCCAGGGCCTCCTTCAGGGCCTCCCCGACGGCCTCCTCCAGGACCTCCTCCAGGACCTCCTCCAGGACCTCCTCCAGGGCCTCCTCCAGGGCCTCCCCCAGGACCTCCTCCAGGGCCTCCCCCAGGGCCTCCTCCAGGACCTCCTCCAGGGCCTCCTCCAGGGCCTCCTCCAGAAAGCAGCAGACATCGCTGTGAGGCTGGATATTTAGTCTCAGAGCCTCCAACTCCAAAGATTCAAAACTTTATACATCTCTTGAGAGACTCTTGAAATAGCCTGGTCCATTGCTAATAAAGATAGCCTGGTCCCAGATCTGTTTGTGCTGGCTCGCCAACTCCTGATCATAGAAGTTGGCAGCACTAACAGCTCTGTGACCAGGCAACTAAAGCCGTGGTTCAATCAGATCAAGCGTTAACCGGCGATAGCCGACACCCACATAGCTGATGTCTTGACGTTGTCGGAGGTGTAACTAACTGCGTTGGCGCTGTCAAATCGGTGAGCAGTTGCTCTTGTGAAATTTGTCACGAAGCCACACCAATCCCACGCGTGTTAGAAGTTCAGAAAGAGAAAGTGTAGCCTATGTAGAAATACTGACGCTAAAAACCTTGAAAATCATTCAACCAAATAATGCCTAATCGAGGTGTAGATTACATCTCACTTTCCAGTGTACAAACGTGTAAACAAGGCTGCATGGGATTGCTCTTAATGCGACTCCATGTAGCCAGTGGCAATGTCCGCTTTACGAATAAATTCCAGGAGCTGCTTGTGGGTTTTGACAGGTCTAACGCATTCCACCTCTGATACTGCCAAAATAACCACGATGTAGGGGTTGTTGGCTAGCGGGGATCTAATTGAATCTAGCCCTTAAGGAGACCTTCACCCTCCTTCCTCTCTCCCTCTGTCTTGCAGCAGCTGAAAAAGAGCAGATTTTAGTGTTCGGTCCACTGTTCGGTCCACTGTTCGGTCCACTGTTCGGTCCAGCCACTAATGCCACCTTCAACATCCCCTGTCTCTTAACAATACATACATATCTCCTGTCTGGAATTGGAGATCAGCAGGATTCTACTGCTCCGTGTGCTATAAGAACTGTGTCACGTTCTGACCTTTATTTCCTTTGTTTTGTCTTTATTTAGTATGGTCAGGGCGTGAGTTGGTGTGGGCAGTCTATGTGTGTTTTTCTATGTTGGGGTTTTGAGTTCAGCCTAGTATGGTTCTCAATCAGTGGCAGGTGTCGTTAGTTGTCTCTGATTGAGAATCATACTTAGGTAGCCTGGGTTTCACTTTTGAGTGGTGGGTGTTTGTTGCCACACGGTACTGTTTCGGTGTCGTTCATGTTCACGTTTATTGTTTTGTATTTTCATAGTGTTAAGTTTATATCTTAAAATAAATGTTATGGACACTTACCACGCTGCGCATTGGTCCTCCGATCCTTCTCACTACTCCTCCCCAGAAGAGGAGGAAGAAGACCGTTACAGACTGTACTAAACAGAACTCAACACTAATGTTCTTTCTGTTCCGTGTACTATAAGGAATGAACTAAACAGAAACCTTGACAGGAATTTTCTTTCTGTTCCGTGTACAATAAGGACTGTACTAAACAGAAAACTCAACACTAATTGTCTTTCTGTTCCGTGTACTACAGTGCCTTGCGAAAGTATTCGGCCCCCTTGAACTTTGCGACCTTTTGCCACATTTCAGGCTTCAAACATAAAGATATAAAACTGTATTTTTTTTTGTGAAGAATCAACAACAAGTGGGACACAATCATGAAGTGGAACGACATTTATTGGATATTTCAAACTTTTTTAACAAATCAAAAACTGAAAAATTGGGCGTGCAAAATTATTCAGCCCCCTTAAGTTAATACTTTGTAGCACCACCTTTTGCTGCGATTACAGCTGTAAGTTGCTTGGGGTATGTCTCTATCAGTTTTGCACATCGAGAGACTGAACATTTTTCCCATTCCTCCTTGCAAAACAGCTCGAGCTCAGTGAGGTTGGATGGAGAGCATTTGTGAACAGCAGTTTTCAGTTCTTTCCACAGATTCTCGATTGGATTCAGGTCTGGACTTTGACTTGGCCATTCTAACACCTGGATATGTTTATTTTTGAACCATTCCATTGTAGATTTTGCTTTATGTTTTGGATCATTGTCTTGTTGGAAGACAAATCTCCGTCCCAGTCTCAGGTCTTTTGCAGACTCCATCAGGTTTTCTTCCAGAATGGTCCTGTATTTTGCTCCATCCATCTTCCCATCAATTTTAACCATCTTCCCTGTCCCTGCTGAAGAAAAGCAGGCCCAAACCATGATGCAGCAACCACCATGTTTGACAGTGGGGATGGTGTGTTCAGGGTGATGAGCTATGTTGCTTTTACGCCAAACATAACGTTTTGCATTGTTGCCAAAAAGTTCAATTTTTGGTTTCATCTGACCAGAGCACCTTCTTCCACATGTTTGGTGTGTCTTCCAGGTGGCTTGTGGCAAACTTTAAACGACACTTTTTATGGATATCTTTAAGAAATGGCTTTCTTCTTGCCACTCTTCCATAAATGCCAGATTTGTGCAATATACGACTGATTGTTGTCCTATGGACAGAGTCTCCCACCTCAGCTGTAGATCTCTGCAGTTCATCCAGAGTGATCATGGGCCTCTTGGCTGCATCTCTGATCAGTCTTCTCCTTGTATGGGCTGAAAGTTTAGAGGGATGGCCAGGTCTTGGTAGATTTGCAGTGGTCTGATACTCCTTCCATTTCAATATTATCGCTTGCACAGTGCTTCTTGGGATGTTTAAAGCTTGGGAAATATTTTTGTATCCAAATCCGGCTTTAACCTTCTTCACAACAGTATCTCGGACCTGCCTGGTGTGTTCCTTGTTCTTCATGATGCTCTCTGTGCTTTTAACGGACCTCTGAGACTATCACAGTGCAGGTGCATTTATACAGAGACTTGATTACACACAGGTGGATTGTATTTATCATCATTAGTCATTTAGGTCAACATTGGATCATTCAGAGATCCTCACTGAACTTCTGGAGAGAGTTTGCTGCACTGAAAGTAAAGGGGCTGAATAATTTTGCACGCCCAATTTTTCAGTTTTTGATTTGTTAAAGTTTGAAATATCCAATAAATGTTGTTCCACTTGATGATGATTGTGTCCCACTTGTTGTTGATTCTTCACAAAAAAATACAGTATTATATCTTTATGTTTGAAGCCTGAAATGTGGCAAAGGTCGCAAAGTTCAAGGGGGCCGAATACTTTCGCAAGGCACTGTATAAGGACTGTACTAAACAGAAACCTCGACAGGAATGTTCTTTCTGCTCTGTGTACTATAAGTGAACAGTGAGTGGGCTGACAGAGCTATGGAATAATTGGTACAGAATTTATCCAGATTTTTTTTTTGAACCACAGATTTTTTTCATGGTCAGTCACTGTACTGTGCTGTATTAGCTATCGTGTGACTAAACGTTATCATAGCCAAACGCATAATCATTTCATTTTTTACAACAATGTCAAAAATAGATTTGTTAGAAGTGCCTTGCAGTGTATAATTAATTATGTGATAATAAGTACTGTATTTCAAACCAGATTTTCCACCCAGTTTGCGATTATTCTTGGAACAAGTTTGATTTGTGTAACTGACACAAAATGTTTACGTCTCATGATTGTGATGCGTTAGCCAATTAGGCAAGGAGGATAACTCTGTGCCCGTCACAAATGGCACCCAATTCTCTACATAGTGCACCACTTTTGACCAAAGCCTTATGGTTACTGGTCAACAGTTGTGCACTATTAAAGGAATAGGGTGCTATTTGTGACACAAGCTCTGTTTCTGTCATAGTTGTTGGCAGCTCTGGCTAGCCAGAGTAATATGGTATGTCTGCAGTGGCAGGTTTATCATGGAAATCTTGGTGGGGCAAACTCACTATTTTATTTTTTGATTCATGCCAGCAAATCCACTAAACAAGAATGGTGACAAACAGTGCCCACAAACTGTTAGGGCCTACATAAAACTGTCCCAACAGCAGAGCTTTCTTTTCAGCACCATGGAGTGAATCCTTACCACTGCTACTCCTGGCTATCAGCAGAGCCTTGTCTGGCAGCGAAACAGTTCATTCAGCCTCATTTACTGCCTTTAAAAAAAACATAGCTGATATGGCTGACTTGCTTGAACAAATGCGGTTTCTACTGACAATTGAGATGTACAAACTATGGCATAAGGGGATGACAAGTGGATAAGAGGCAATCTGTCATTTTGATTAAGACATTAATGAGCAAGCTAGGACGGACGTCGTCAATATAACTATTTGTTCAGCACTTTTGTAATGTACAGCGACATCATTCAGAACGTGGGCCATTCTTACCGTGTTCTTCCTGGACACCAAGTCAGAACCATAGGATAAATAAAGGGGGCATATAGGCAGACAATGAAAGCTCCTACAATATTTAATGATGACATTTCTCTAAAACAGGCTATAGGCTACATGTGCACCACCAAGTCGGAATAGTAGGCTAAGTTATGAGGGGGAAAGGGACTAAATTACTACGGTGAGGTACATGGGCTACTAACAGCTTACTACGCAAAATACACTTAGTATTACTTTCTAAGCTACAGTATCTCACAGGCATTTTACATCATTTCTGCGGCAGCATACAATACAATTTTTGGACTCACCTTTTTGTACTATGATCACTTGAACAGGAAGGTGGCAGCGCGTTGCTTCCTTCTTGTGGGCAATGTCATGAAAACATCACTGCTCTAGAGGAGATCTGCATGGAGGAATGGGCCAAAATACCAGCAACAGTGTGTGAAGACTTACAGAAAACATTTGACCTCTGTCATTGCCAACAAAGGGTATGTAACAAAGTATTGAGATAAACTTTTGTTATTGACCAAATACTTATTTTCCACCATAATTTGCAAATAAATTCATAAAAAATCCTACAATGTGATTTTCTGTTTTTTTTTCTCATTTTGTCTGTCATAGTTGAAGTGTACCTATGATGAAAATTACAGGCCTCTCTCATCTTTTTAAGTGGGAGAACTTGCACAATTGGCGGCTGACTAAATACTTTTTTGCCCCACTGTATCCCAAACAGGCAACATCTGCACCGAGCTAAAGGCTAGAGCTGCCGATTTCAAGGAGCTGGGCACTAATCCAGACATTTATAAGAAATCCCACAATGCCCTCAGACAAATTATCAAACAGGCAAAACGTCACTGCAGGACTAAGATTGAAACCTACTACACCGGATCTGACAGTCGTCGGATGTGGCAGGGCTTGAAAATGATTACGGACTACAAAGGGAAACCCAGACGTGAGCTGCCCAGTGATGCGAGCCTACCAGACGAGCTGAATTCCTTTATGCAAGCTTTGAGGCAAGCAACGCTGAAGCATGCTTGAGAGCACCAGCAGTTCTGGACGACTGTGTGATCACAGTCTCCATAGCTGATGTGAGCAAGACATTTAAATAGGTCAACATTCACAAAGCTGCGGGACCAGATGGATTACCAGGAAGTGTACTCAAAGCTTGCACGGACCAACTGGCAAGTGTCTTCACTGACATTTTCAACCTCTCCCTGACCGAGTCTGTAATACCTTCATGTTTCAAACAGACCACTATAGTCCCTGTTTCCAAGAAAGTGAAGGTAACCTGCCTAAATGATAACCGCCCCTTAGCACTCACGTCGGTAGCCATGAAGTGCTTTGAAAGGCTGGTCATGGCTCACATCAACACCATCATGCCGGAAACCCTAGAACCCTTCATATTCGCATACCACCCAAACAGATCCACAGGTGACACAATCTCAATCGCACTCTACACTGCCCTTTCCCACTTGGAAACAAAAGGGACACCGATGTGAAAATGCTTTTCATTGACTACAGCTCAGCGTTCAACACCATAGTGCCCACAAAGCTCATCACTAAGCTAAAGACCCTGGGACTAAATACTTCCCTCTGCAAATAGATCCTGGACTTTCTGACAGGCCGCCCCCCAGCTGGTAAGGGTAGGCAACAACATATCCACCACACTGATCCTCAACACTGGGGCCCCCCATGGGTGTTGCGTAGTCCCCTCCTGCGGTATGGTGCCAGGACAACAACTTCTCCCTCAATGTGAGCAAGACAAAGGATCTTATCGTGGACTACAGGAAAAGGAGGGCCGAACAGGCCCCCATTAACATCGACGGGCTGAAGAGTACAGGGGAGGAGGCCCTGGAGCAAGACAAAGGATCTTATCATGGACTACAGGAAAAGGAGGGCCGAACAGGCCCCCATTAACATCGACGGGCTGAAGAGTACAGGGGAGGAGGCCCTGGAGCAAGACAAAGGATCTTATCGTGGACTAGAGGAAAAGGAGGGCCGAACAGGCCCCCATTAACATCGACGGGCTGAAGAGTACAGGGGAGGAGGCCCTGGAGCAAGACAAAGGATCTCATCGTGGACTACAGGAAAAGGAGGGCCGAACAGGCGGGCTGAAGTGCAGCTGGTCGAGAGTTTCAAGTTCCGTGGTGTCCACATCAAGGTCCAAACACACCAAGACAGTTGTGAAGTTCCACTGGGATAATGTTGTGTATGGTTCCACTGGGATAATGTTGTGTATGGTTCCTGGGGGTAATGTTGTCTATGGTTCCACTGGGATAATGTTGTGTATGGTTCCCGGGGGTAATGTTGTCTATGGTTCCACTGGGATAATATTGTGTATGGTTCCCGGGGGTAATGCTGTCTATGGTTCCACTGGGATAATGCTGTGTATGGTTCCCGGGGGTAATGTTGTCTATGGTTCCACTGGGATAATATTGTGTATGGTTCCAGGGGGTAATGTGGTCTATGGTTCCACTGGGATAATATTGTGTATGGTTCCAGGGGGTAATGTGGTCTATGGTTCCACTGGGATAATATTGTGTATGGTTCCAGGGGGTAATGTGGTCTATGGTTCCGCTGGGGTAATGTGGTCTATGGTTCCACTGGGATAATGTTGTCTATAGTTCCACTGGGATAATGTTGTGTATGGTTCCAGGGGGTAATGTTGTCTGTGGTTCCACTGGGATAATGTTGTCTATGGTTCCACTGGGATAATGTTGTGTATGGTTCCAGGGGGTAATGTCGTCTGTGGTTCCACTGGGATAATGTTTTGTATTTTTTACGTACGTCGTCGTAATGAGACCAAAGCGCAGCGTGGAAAGTGTACATCTTCTTCATTTAAAATGAAGACCAAAAAACAACAAAAAGGGCTATACAGCTACTGTGCAAAAACAAGATCCCACAAACTCAGGTGGAAAACAGGCTGCCTAAGTATGATTCCCAATCAGAGACAACGATAGACAGCTGCCTCTGACTGGGAACCATACCCGGCCAACAAAGAAATAGAAAACTAGAATGCCCACCCAAATCACACTCTGACCTAACCAAATAGAGAAATAAACAGGCTCTCTAAGTCCAGGGCGTGACAGCATGGTTCCACTGGGATAATGTTGTGTATGGTTCTAGGGGGATAATGTTGTGTATGGTTCCAGGGGGATAATGTTGTGTATGGTTCCATGGATATAATGCTGTGTAATGTTGTGAGTTAAGAAAACATTATCGCAACATTATCCCAGTGGTTCCACTGGGACAATGTTGTGTATGGTTCCACTGGGATAATGTTGTGTATGGTTCCACTGGGATAATGTTGTGTATGGTTCCACTGGGATAATGTTGTGTATGGTTCCACTGGGATAATGTCTTTGTAACGATTGTCTTCAGGTGAAAGAGAGGAGAACCACAGTGCAGCATGATGAAAATACATATTTAAATGGGAATACTTAAACACTGAACAAAAAACAACAAACCGAAGAAAGGAACGAAGACGAAACAGTCCCGTAACGTGAACACTAAACACTGGAACACTGGAACACTGGAACACTGGAACACTGGAACACTGGAACACTGGAACAATCACCCACAAAATTCCCACAGAATATGGCTGCCTAAATATGGTTCCCAATCAGAGACAACTATAGCTGCCTCTAATTGAGAACCAATCTAGGCAACCATAGACGTACAAAAACACCTAGATAGGCTACACCCCCATAAACATACAAAGCCCCTAGACAAGCATAAAACACATACACCACCCATGTCACACCCTGACTTAACCAAAATAACAAAGAAAACAAAGAATACTAAGGTCAGAGAGTGACAGTTATGGGAGAATGTTGTGTATGGTTCCAGGGGGTAATGTTGTGTATGGTTCCACTGGGATAATGTTGTCTATGGTTCCACTGGGATAATGTTGTGTATGGTTCCAGGGGATGATGTTGTGTATGGTTCCATGGAATAATGTTGTGTATGGTTCCACTGGGATGATGTTGTGTATGGTTCCAGGAGATGATGTTGTTTATGGTTCCAGGGGATAATGTGGTGTATGGTTCCTTTGGGATAATGTTGTGTATGGTTCCAGGGGATGATGTTGTGTATGGTTCCATGGAATAATGTTGTGTATGGTTCCACTGAGATGATGTTGTGTATGGTTCCAGGGGATAATGTTGTGTATGGTTCCAGGGGATAATGTTGTATATATTTCCAGGTGATGATGTTGTGTATGGTTCCAGGGGATAATGTTGTGTATTGCTCCAGGGGATAATGCTGTGTATTGTTCCAGGGGATAATGTCGTGTATGGTTCCAGGGGATGATGTTGTGTATGGTCCCAGGGGATAATTCTGTGTATTGTTCCAGGGGATAATGCTGTGTATTGTTCCAGAGGATAATGTTGTATATGGTTCCAGGGGATAATATTACGTATGGTTCCAGGGGATAATGCTGTGTATTGTTCCAGAGGATAATGTTGTATATGGTTCCAGGGGATAATGTTGTGTATGGTTCCACTGGGATAATGTTGCATATGGTTCCACTGGGATAATGTTGTGTATGGTTCCAGGGGAGAATGTTGTGTATGGTTCCTTTGGGATAATGTTGTATATATTTCCAGGTGATGATGTTGTGTATGGTTCCAGGGGATAATGTTGCATATATTTCCAGGTGATAATGTTGTGTACTGTTCCAGGGGATAATGCTGTACATATTTCCAGGTGATGATGTTGTGTATGGTTCCAGGGGATGATGTTGTGTATGTTTCCGGTGGATGATGTTGTGTATGGTTCCAGGGGATGATGTTGTGTATTGTTCCAGGGGATAATGCTGTAAGAGAGTGATGGGACTTTGTATGGTTACAGTCGGAATGTGGTAAAGGAAACACAGAATTGTGACATGCAGGGGAGGCCAGTGTGTTTGTTACATTGACTCCATCCCTTTAATAGTTTAAAGGGACGACATGAGAATTAATCTCCTTCCTGTCCTGTTGAAGGGGTTAGAAACACACAGGCCTATGTACAGCCCTGTGGCTCTGGTCAAAAGTGATACACTATATAGGGAATTGCTCTGGTACACAGCTCTGGTCTGAGGTCAGTCACAGCAGTGATTTATCTAGGGAGGGGGAATTCTGAAATTATATATTAGTAATTCTGAAATTATATATTAGTAATTCTGAAATTATATATTAGTAATTATGAAATTATAAAGTTCTAGTGTATCCATTAAGTATGTGTCTATAAATTTGTTATATTTGTTTTGTTTAATCCAGCTGTGAAAATAAAGTATCTAAGACTAAGTATGCACAATATCTTTTATTTATTCACTTGCTCTGCCCTCTAGATGTCTCTTGCAGTAACAACTAACTCATAGACATATGCACTTTTCTCAGCTGTGAGTCCACCCCTTTACTATCAATCAACTAATTTATCCACTACATGTCAGCCCTTTTAAAGTTATTAGGTCTAGACGGGAGTAGACACAGTCAATCCGTGTTTTCCTCCCAGAGGAGCTCGTAGTTTGTCAAGGTGAAACAGAACGATTTTTTTTTTTTGTCTAGACTTTACAATATATCATCACAACTGCCTGGCTCACCATGTACAACAACCTAATTGACTTCCATTTAAAATGTAGACAGTTGGGCGAAATTCTGCAATGAGATTTGAATTGCCTCCGGTTTAACACTATTTACTTGTTCTTTGATTGTAAGCACCTGTTTTATAAAAACACCATGGTGAGGCTTTATGGAGACAGTCGCGTTATAGTCCCTTCTCCCTTACCATATGATATACTAAGTCAGGGAAGGAGAGAGAGAGAGAGAGAGAGAGAGAGAGAGAGAGGGGAAAAGAGAGAGATGGTCGGGGGGTTAGACGCAGTCAGTCGGTGCCTCACATTTCCTCCCAGTAGAGTTCATGGTGAAACAGAAGAAAAAATCGCTTTAACTGGAAATGACAATGGAATTGAACTTCTGCATATGTACACTGTCATATCGACGTGAAAATGGGAAGTCCAAATATTTCGCTCTACTTAGAAATGTGTTTAAGTTTAAAAGCCGTGCGTAACTGTTTCCTGGATAATTGTCTCCTTCCATGAGTAAATCAAGCGAGCGTCGTGGTGAGAATATGAGCTATTGGTCTACTATCAAAGCATTATTTTTGTTAACCTCATGCCACGTAAAACCTTTAATAATATCGGGGGAAAAAAAGTCTCCAGTTATCTTAAATAAACTTTATAAAATAGGTGTTCATTTAACGAAGCGCCTCTTGTATTTCAGCACCATGAGAAGGACAGCGCTTCTTTTTTTCTTATTTACCTCCTAGCGCATTTGGATACAGCTGCTACACAGAACACGGCGGTGAGGACAGAGACATATCATTTCGGAAACTACAGCCTTAAAAGTGATTTAATCAAGTTTAATATATGTTCGTCTCTTAAAGGGTACAGCACAGCAGGTGAAGTAAACGTCACTCTCTCCCCGCCCATGAAGCGCCTGTATGAGATATCTGAAGTGAAGCAGGGCTTCCACTCGGGAAGATGACACTGGAGGAGAGGATCATCTCAAGAATTGACACGGAAGCCGATTTCTCACCACGTCCCCATAGTTTCAAGATAACCTTTCTGGAGAGGATATAATCAAATAAGAACATCAATGCTTTTTCCCCCCCCCGAGAAGAGCAGATAATTTTTTATATTTTTTAAAGTAGAAAGAAGCTAGAAGCTTTGGCGAGAAGTAGAAAAGATAATTCACCAGGGTGAAATATGGAACGTGGATTATTCAACCACCTGTTCTCAGCGAGGACCGCTATGCTCTGTTGTTTCTTCTTATGTAAGTCAAGTAAGTTCGTTTTTATTATTTATTATTTTTGGCTAAGACTTACCTTCTGACGGTATGATAAGGTGAGTCTGAATACAATTTAAGAGAAACGGAGAATTCATGTCGTCGCTGTTCTTTACTTGAACCAAAGGTGTGAAATCATTGCTTGTACCCAAGCCTATAGACTGATATTGCAGGCATGCCATTGTAAATGTATCCGTTTATTTATCAATCAATTCATTGTCAATATGACCGTTTATTGATGTTACCAAATTGCCTACCTACCACAACCGGTGCTCTCTCTCAGGGCAGTTGATGTATTCTTAAACCACTCGAACTATTTTGGATTTTCACACCTCTTCCATAATTTCCTCCTGTTTGGAATCTAAACTGACTCGGGCTCTTGTACTTCCAGTAGCCTCATTAAATGCCATTAGCACCACATTTCACACGTTTTTTCCCTCATTCATTCAATTGTTTTTATTTATATCGTTAAAGCTTTTACGGGCTACAGTTTAACACCTCCACATTACTCTACATGTGGCAGATAGGCTGCTGTGTCTTGTGACCTTCAAAGTGGAGGAGAAGAAAAGCTGTCAGCTGAATTCTTTCAAGAGCAACACCAAGGTGAGAATGCTGTTCATTGATTACAGCTCGGCATTCAACACCATAGTGGCCTGATCACCAACAATGATGAGACAGCCTATAGGGAGAAGGTCAGTGACCTAGAAGTGTGGTGCCATGACAACAGCCTCTCCCTCAACGTCAGCGAGACAAAGGAGCTGATTGTGGACTACAGGAAACGGATGGCCGAGCACACCCCCATTGATATTGACAGGGCTGCAGTGGAGCAGGTTGAGAGCTTCAAGTTCCTGTGTCCACACCACTAAGGAATTATCATGGTCCACACTCACCAACACAGTCGTGAAGAGGGCACGACAACGCCTCTTCTCCCTCAGAAGGCTGAAAAGATTTGTCACGCCCTCAGAGCTTTAAACGTTCTGCAGCTGACCGCAAGGCAATACAGAGGATAGTGCGTATGGCCTAGTACGTCACTGATAAATAGTTAGTCCTGGTAGCTATTTGTCTAACTATTTAACTATCTGCATGGAGTGTTTTTGACTCATCACATACGCTGCTGCTACTGTTTATTATCTATCATGTTGCCTAGTCACTTTACACCTGCCTATAGGTTATACAGGGCCTTCAGAAACTATTCATACCCCTTGACTTATTCCACATTGTGTTACAGCCTGAATTCAAAATTGATGAAATTTTTATTTTTTCATCCATCTACACACAATACCCCATAATGACATCACAATACCCCATAATGACATCACAATACCCCATAATGACATCACAATACCCCATAATGACATCACAATACCCCATAATGACAAACTTAAAACATGTTTTTGAGAAATGTTTGCTAATTTATTTTGAATGAAATGAGAAAATGGCAAGTATCTCATTTGCATAAATATTCAACTTCCTGAGTCAATTCATGTTAGTATCACCTTAGGCAGATATTACAGCTGTGAGTCTTTCTGGGTAAGTCTCTAAGAGCTGTGAGTCTTTCTGGGTAAGTCTCGAAGAGCTGTGAGTCTTTCTGGGTAAGTCTCTAAGAGCTGTGAGTCTTTCTGGGTAAGTCTCTAAGAGCTGTGAGTCTTTCTGGGTAAGTCTCTGAGAGCTGTGAGTCTTTCTGGGTCAGTCTCTAAGAGCTGTGAGTCTTTCTGGGTCAGTCTCTAAGAGCTGTGAGTCTTTCTGGGTAAGTCTCTAAGAGCTGTGAGTCTTTCTGGGTAAGTCTCTAAGAGCTGTAAGTCTTTCTGGGTAAGTCTCTAAGAGCTGTGAGTCTTTCTGGGTAAGTCTCTAAGAGCTGTAAGTCTTTCTGGGTAAGTCTCTAAGAGCTGCAAGTCTTTCTGGGTAAGTCTCTAAGAGCTGTGAGTCTTTCTGGGTCAGTCTCTAAGAGCTTTGCACTCCTGGATTGTACAATATTTGGCAATTATTAGATTTTTTTTATTATTCAAGCTCTGTTAAATTGGTTGTTGATCATTGCTACAAACAGCCATTTTCATGTCTTGCCATAGATTTTCAAGCTGATGTAAATCAACACAGTAACTTGGCCACTCAGGAACATTCAATGTCATCTTGGTAGTCAACTTCAGTGTAGATTTGGCCTTGTGTTTTAGGTCATTGTCCTGCTGAAAGGTGAATCCCAGTGTCTGGTGGAAAGAAGACTGAACCAGGTTTTCATCTAGGATTTTGACAGTGCTTAGCTCTATTCCGTTTCAGTTTATCCTTAAAAGCTCCCTAGTCCTTGCTGATGACAAGCATACCTATAACATGATGCAGCCACCACCATGCTTGAAAATATGGAGAGTTGTACAATGTGTTGTGTTGGATTTCCCCCAAAACATAATGCTCTCTATTCAGGAAAAACAGTTAATTTCTTTGCCACATGTTTTGCAGTTCTACTTTAGTTCCTTATTGCAAACAGGATGCATGTTTTGGAATATTAAAAAAATGTATATTTACAGGCTTCCTTCTTTTCACTCTGTCAATAAGGTTAGTATTGTGGAGTAACTACAATGTTGACGATCCATCCTCAGTTTTTTCTTATCACAGCCATTAAACTCTGTAACTGTTTTGGCCTTTATGGTGAATTCCCTGCGCTGTTACACCTTCCTCTCCAGCGACTGAAGAAGGACGCCTGTATGTTTGTAGTCACTGGGTGTATTGATACACCATCCAAAGTGTAATTAATAACTTCATCATGTTCAAAGGGATATTCAATGTCTGTTCTTTTTTTGCCATCTATTAATAGGTAGATGGGTATTGGAGGCATTGGGAAAACCTCCCTTATCTTTGTGGTTGAATCTGCGTTTGATATTCACAGCTCGTCGGAGGGACCTTACAGATAATTGTAATGTGTTGGGGTACAGAGATGAGGTAGTCATTCAAAATATCATGTTAAACACTATTATTACACACAGAGTCCATGCAACTTATTATGTGAAATTGTTAGTTTGCTACAACAAAAGGGGTTGAATACATATTGAAAACATAATTCCACTTGTACATTATGTGGTAATAGGTGTAGGCCAGTTAATCCATTTTAAATTCAAGCTGTAACACAACAAAATGTGGAAAAAGTCAAGGGGTGTGAATACTGTCTGAAGGCCCTGTATCTACCTCAATTACCTCGTGCTGCTGCACATCGACTCAGTACTGGCCGCAACCGGCCGCAACCGGGAGGCCTATGGGGTAGTGCACAATTGACCCAGCGTCGTCCGAGTTATGGGAAGGTTTGCCCGGCAGGGATGTTCTTGTCCCATCACGCACTAGCGACTCCTGTGGCAAGCTGGGCGCAATGCACGCTGACACGGTCGCCAGGTGAACGGTGTTTCCTCCGACTCATTGGTGCAGCTGGCTTCCGGGTTGGATGGGCATTGTGTCAAAAAGCAGTGCGGCTTGGCTGGGTTGTGTTTCGGGGGACCCACGGCTCTCGACCTTTGCCTCTCCCGAGTCTGTACTGGAGTTGCAGCAACGAGACAAGACTGTAACTACCAATTGGATTCCCCCGAGAACTGGGGAGAAAAAAGGGTAAAAAAAAAACGCGTAATAAAATTAAAAGAAAGCATTTCACTGTTAGTCTACACCTGTTGTTTTACGAAGCATGTGACAACTAAAATGTGATTACATTTGAAGAGCATATTTGGCCGGAGAAGTTGCTGACTCGTTCAGGCAGGGAGGCACTCTGGGATACTTTCTGAAACATCACACATGAACTGTCTGGCCCCTAGGCAGTAAACACCTTGAACTGTCCGGCCCCTGGTACTACACACCTTGAACTGTCCTGCCCCTGGTACTACACACCTTGAACTGTCCTGCCCCTGGTACTACAGACCTTGAACTGTCCGGCCCCTGATGCTACACACCTTGAACTCTCCAGGCCCTGATGCCACACACCTTGAACTCTCCAGGCCCTGATGCTACACACCTTGAACTCTCCGGGCCCTGATGCTACACAACTTGAACTCTCCGGGCCCTGATGCTACACAACTTGAACTGTCCGGGCCCTGATGCTACACAACTTGAACTGTCCGGGCCCTGATGCTACACACCTTGAACTGTCTGGGCCCTGATGCTACACAACTTGAACTGTCCGGGCCCTGATGCTACACACCTTGAACTGTCCGGGCTCTGATGCTACACAACTTGAACTCCCCGGGCCCTGATGCTACACAACTTGAACTGTCCGGGCCCTGGTACTACACAACTTACCAAGCTATTTGGGCAGTGTCCAAGATCCCAAAAGATCCAAGCCTGAGGAGGAATGGAGGTGTCATCTCTTCTCCTCTCTGGTCTCCATTGACAGGTGGCACTTTGATCTCCAGCGCTCGAGGGCTTTTTGTCAACCCCGTGCATCTTGTCTCCGCTAGTCTCTGCCTCGTGCTGGTCCTACTCCAGACCGGATGGACAAACGCGCAATCACAGCGGAGCTTCAAGTGTGCACGTAATTAAAGTGTGATGTGATGCAATGTGATTCACCAGAATCAGACCATTACTACTGCTACTACACCTTCATTATAGTAGACCAGGGATCATCAACTATCACTTCCAGTACCCCATTATAGTAGACCAGGGATCATCAATTATCACTTCCAGTACTCCATAATAGTAGACCAGGGATCATCAACTATCACTTCCAGTACTCCATAATAGTAGACCAGGGATCGTCAACTATCACTTCCAGTACTCCATTATAGTAGACCAGGGATCGTCAACTATCACTTCCAGTACTCCATTATAGTAGACCAGGGATCGTCAACTATCACTTCCAGTACTCCATTATAGTAGACCAGGGATCGTCAACTAAGACTGCTGAACAGTTAATCAAGTGGTTACCCTGACAATTAACATTGACACCCTTTTAATTACTTATGTATCTTGTTTTGCACTGACTCTTTATGCACACTGACTGGACTCTACCCACACACTGACTGACTGGACTCTACCTACACACTGACTGGACTCTACCCACACACTGACTGGACTCTACCCACACACTGACTGACTAGACTCTACCCACATACTGACTGGACTCTACCCACACTGACTGGACTCTACCCACACACTGACTGGACTCTACCCACCCACACTGACTGGACTCTACCCACACACTGACTGGACTCTACCCACCCACACTGACTGGACTCTACCCACACTGACTGGACTCTACCCACACACTGACTGGACTGTACCCACACTGACTGGACTCTACCCACACTGACTGGACTCTACCCACACTGACTGGACTCTACCCACACTGACTGGACTCTACCCACACACTGACTGGACTCTACCCACACTGACTGGACTCTACCCACACTGACTGGACTCTACCCACACTGACTGGACTCTACCCACACACTGACTGGACTCTACCAACACACACTGACTGGACTCTACCCACACACTGACTGACTGGACTCTACCCACACTGACTGGACTCTACCCACACTGACTGGACTCTACCCACACTGACTGGACTCTACCCACACACTGACTGGACTCTACCCACACTGACTGGACTCTACCCACACTGACTGGACTCTACCCACACACTGACTGGACTCTACCACACTGACTGGACTCTACCCACACACTGACTGGACTCTACCAACACACACTGACTGGACTCTACCCACACACTGACTGGACTCTACCCACACACTGACCGGACTCTACCCACACACTGACTGTACTCTACACACACACTGACTGGACTCTACCCACACACTGACTGGACTCTACCAACACTGACTGGACTCTACCCACACTGACTGGACTCTACCCACAGAGTGACTGGACTCTACCCACACACTGACTGGACTCTACCCACACACTGACTGGACTCTACCCACACACTGACTGGACTCTACCCACACACTGACTGGACTCTACCAACACACACTGACTGGACTCTACCCACACACTGACTGGACTCTACCCACACACTGACCGGACTCTACCCACACACTGACTGTACTCTACACACACACTGACTGGAGTCTACCCACACACTGACTGGACTCTACCTACACACTGACTGGACTCTACCTACACTGACTGGACTCTACCCACACACTGACTGGACTCTACCAACACACACTGACTGGACTCTACCCACACACTGACTGGACTCTACCCACACACTGACCGGACTCTACCCACACACTGACTGTACTCTACACACACACTGACTGGACTCTACCCACACTGACTGGACTCTACCCACACTGACTGGACTCTACCCACAGAGTGACTGGACTCTACCCACACACTGACTGGACTCTACCCACACTGACTGTACTCTACCCACACACTGACTGGACTCTACCCACACACTGACTGGACTCTACCCACACACTGACTGGACTCTACCCACACACTGACTGGTCTCTACCCACACACTGACTGGACTCTACCCACACTGACTGGACTCTATCCACACACTCACACATACTTCACTGACACTCCAAAACACACACACACACACACACACACACGCCGCACACACACACACTTTAATAACGCTGCTGCTACTCTATTTGTATTAAACAGTGCATTAGAAAGTATTCAGGCTCCTTCACTCTCTTTCTCTGTTTGAGATTTGTTTTAAACACATTTAATATGTAAAAATCTACACACAATACATAATGAAAAAGGGAAAACAAGTTTAAAAAACAGAAATACCTCATAAACATAAGTATTCAGACCCTTTGCTATGAGAAATTAAACTCAAGTGAATTCTGTTTCTATTGATCATCCTTGAGATGTTTCTACAACTTGATTGGTGTCCACCTGTGGTCATTTCAATTGATTGGACATGATTTGGAAAGGCACACACCTGTCTATACAAGGTCCCACAGTTGACAGTTCATGTCAGAGCAAAAACCAAGCCATGAGGTCGAAGGAATTTTCCGTAGAGTTCCGAGACAGGATTGTGTCGCGGCAGAGATCTGGGGAAGGGTACCAAAACATTTTATAGCATTTTTATAGCATTTATAGCAAAACTGAACAATTGGAGGAGAAGGGCCTTGGTCAGGGAGGTGAACAAGAACCCGATGGTCACTCTGAAAGAGAGCTCCAGAGTTCCTCTGTGGAGATGACAGAACCTTCCAGAAGGACAACCATCTCTGCAGCACTCCACCAATCAGACCTTTATGGTAGAGTGGCCAGATGGAAGCCACTTCTTAGTAAAAGGCACATGACAGCCCGCTTGGAGTTTGCCAAAAGGCACCTAATAGACTCTCAGGTCATGAGAAACAAGATTCTCTGCTCTGATGAAACCAAGATTGAACTCTTTGGCCTGAATTCCAAGCGTCATGCCTGGAGGAAACCTGGCACCATCCCTACGGTGAAGCATGGTGGTGGCAGCATCATGCTGTGGGGATGTTTTTCAGCGGCAGGGACTGGGAGACTAGTCAGGATCGAGCAAAAGATTTACTGAACAAAGTACAGAGAGATCTTTGATGAAAACCTGCTACAGCGAGCCCAGGCCCTCAGACTGGGGCGAAGGTTCACCTTCCAACAGGACAACGAACCTAAGTACATAGCCAAGACAATACATGAGTGGCTTCGGGACAAGTCTCTGAATGTCCTTGAGTGGCCCAGCCAGAGCCCGGACTTGAACCCGATCGGACATCTCTGGAGAGACCTGCAAATAGCTGTGCAGCTATGACAGAGCCTGACAGAGCTTGAGAGGATCTGCAGAGAAGAATGGGAGAACTCCCCAAATACAGATGTGTCAAGCTAGTAGCGTCATACCCAAGAAAACTCGAGGCTGTAATCGCTGCCAAAGGTGCTTCAACAAAGTACTGAGTAAAGGGTCTGAAAACTTACAGTATGTCAATGTCATTTCAGTTTTTTAGTTTTATAAATTTGCTAAAATTTAAAAAAAAATAATAGTGTTTTTGCTTTGCCATTATGGGGTATTGTGTGTAGATTGATGATGAAAAAAATGTTTTAATCAATTTCAGAATAAGGCTGTAATGTAACAAAATGGGGAAAAAGTCAATAGATCTGAATACTTTCCAAATGTATTTCCTAATTGCCTAGTCACCTTCACCCACATCTACGTACTGTATTACATCAACTGCCTCATACACCATGGATATTGACCCAGTACTGGTACACCTTGGATATTGATCTCAGTCCTGGTACTCCTTGGATATTGACCCAGTACTGGTACTCCTTGGGTATTGACTCAGTACTGGTACTCCTTGGATATTGACTCAGTCCTGGTACTCCTTGTCTATTGACTCAGTACTGGTACTCCTTGGATATTGACTCAGTCCTGGTACTCCTTGTCTATTGACTCAGTACTGGTACTCCTTGTATATTGACTCAATACTGGTACTCCTTGTCTATTGACTCAGTCCTGGTACTCCTTGGATATTGACCCAGTACTGGTACTCCTTGGGTATTGACTCAGTACTGGTACTCCTTGGATATTGACCCAGTACTGGTACTCCTTGGGTATTGACTCAGTACTGGTACTCATTGGGTATTGACCCAGTACTGGTACTCCTTGGATATTGACTCAGTCCTGGTACTCCTTGTATATTGACTCAGTCCTAGTACTCCTTGGATATTGACTCAATACTGGTACTCCTTGTCTATTGTCTCAGTCCTGGTACTCCTTGTATATTGACTCAGTCCTGGTACTCCTTGGATATTGACTCAGTACTGGTACTCCTTGGATATTGACCCAGTATTGGTACTACTTGTATATTGACTCAGTCCTGGTACTCCTTGGATATTGTCTCAGTACTGGTACTCCTTGGATATTGACTCAGTCATGGTACTCCTTGGATATTGACTCAGTCCTGGTACTCCTTGTATATTGACTCAGTACTGGTACTTCTTGTCCTTTGACTGAGTCCTGGTACTCCTTGGATATTGACTCAATACTGGTACTCCTTGTATATTGACTCAATACTGGTACTCCTTGGGTATTGACTCAGTACTGGTACTCCTTGGATATTGACCCAGTACTGGTACTCCTTGGGTATTGACTCAGTACTGGTACTCCTTGGGTATTGACCCAGTACTGGTACTCCTTGGATATTGACTCAGTCCTGGTACTCCTTGTATATTGACTCAGTCCTGGTACTCCTTGGATATTGACTCAATACTGGTACTCCTTGTCTATTGTCTCAGTCCTGGTACTCCTTGGATATTGACTCAGTCATGGTACTCCTTGGATATTGACTCAGTCCTGGTACTCCTTGGATATTGACTCAGTACTGGTACTTCTTGTCCTTTGACTGAGTCCTGGTACTCCTTGGATATTGACTCAGTCCTGGTACTCCTTGTATATTGACTCAATACTGGTACTCCTTGTGTATTGACTCAGTACTGGTACTCCTTGTCCTTTGACTCAGTCCTGGTACTCCTTGGATATTGACTCAGTCCTGGTACTCCTTGTATATTGACTCAATACTGGTACTCCTTGGATTTTGAATCAATACTGGTACTCCTTGGGTATTGACTCAGTCCTGGTACTCCTTGGGTATTGACTCAGTCCTGGTACTCCTTGGATATTGACTCAGTCCTGGTAATCCTTGGGTATTGACCCAGTACTGGTACTCCTTGGATATTGAACTCAGTCCTGGTACTCCTTGGATATTGACTCAGTCCTGGTACTCCTTGAATATTGACTCAGTCCTGGTACTCCTTGAATATTGACTCAGTCCTGGTACTCCTTGGATATTGAACTCAGTACTGGTACTCCTTGTATATTGACTCAGTACTGGTACTCCTTGTATATTGAACTCAGTCCTGGTACTCCTTGGATATTGACCCAGTCCTGGTACTCCTTGGGTATTGACTCAGTCCTGGTACTCCTTGGATATTGAACTCAGTACTGGTACTCCTTGGATATTGACTCAGTACTGGTACTCCTTGGACATTGACTCAGTACTGGTACTCCTTGGATATTGACTCAGTACTGGTACTCCTTGGATATTGACTCAGTACTGGTACTCCTTGGATATTGAACCCAGTACTGGTACTCCTTGTATATAGCCTTGTTATTGTGTTTATTGTGTTGCTATTTCATTTGTCTTAGTTTTTAATGCTGAACTGTCGGGAATGTGCTTGTAAGTAACCATTTCACTGTTCAGTCTACAACTGTTGTATTTGGTGCATGTGACCAATAACATTTGATTTGATTTAATATTGAGTTAACCCCCCACACACACACACTTTTTGTGCTCAGAACAGCCTCAGTTCGTCGGGACATGGACTCTACAAAGCACTCCACAGGGATGCTGACCCCTTAATGACTCCAATGATTGTGGACCATTCTGGATGAGCACAGGAAACTGTTTGCGCATGAAAAACCCAGCAGCATTGCAGTTCTTGACACAAACCGGTACACCTGGCACCTACTACCATACCCTGTTAAAAGGCACTTAAAACTTTTGTCTTGCCCATTCACCCTCTGAATGGCGCACCTACACACTCCATGTCTCAGTTTTCTCAAAGCTTAAAAATCCTTCTTTAACCCGTCTCCTCCCCTCCATCTACACTGATTGAAGTGGATTTAACGCCAGGGTGACATCGATAAGGGATCATAGCTTTCGTCCTAAAATGTATATATTTCTTGATTCCATAATTTTTCTTTTAGATGCGTGTGTGTGTGTGTTGTTAATTGTTAGATACTACTGCACTGTTGGAGCTAGGAAGACAAGCATTTAGTTAGATACTACTGCGCTGTTGGAGCTAGGAAGACAAGCATTTAGTTAGATACTACTGCACTGTTGGAGCTAGGAACACAAGCATTTAGTTAGATACTACTGCACTGTTGGAGCTAGGAAGACAAGCATTTAGTTAGATACTACTGCACTGTTGGAGCTAGGAACACAAGCATTTAGTTAGATACTACTGCCTCTGTTGGAGCTAGGAACACAAGCATTTAGTTAGATACTACTGCACTGTTGGAGCTAGGAAGACAAGCATTTAGTTAGATACTACTGCACTGTTGGAGCTAGGAACACAAGCATTTAGTTAGATACTACTGCACTGTTGGAGCTAGGAACACAAGCATTTAGTTAGATACTACTGCACTGTTGGAGCTAGAAACACAAGCATTTAGTTAGATACCACTGCACTGTTGGAGCTAGGAAGACAAGCATTTAGTTAGATACTACTGCACTGTTGGAGCTAGGAACACAAGCATTTAGTTAGATACTACTGCACTGTTGGAGCTAGGAAGACAAGCATTTCTCTACATGATTTGAAGGGGATCATATCTTTCACCTGGATTCACCTGGTCGGTCTATGTCATGGAAGGAGCAGGTGTTCTTAATGTTTTGTCCACTCAGTGTATGTCTAGCTCAGCTCGGGGGTGTCACTCAGTAAACTCAGTCAGGTGTTATGCCATAAGGCCATGTCAGTTCAGGAAGATATTTGTTCATATTCACTGAATTCACATTGAGTTGAATAGAGAACATTAAATGGTTTATGTTTTAGAGTCTGTGTCATCCTGAATGACAGCTTGCTGGCAGCTTAGTGTATGAGGTTGGACCCACAACCCCTTCTGACTGAGACGGATGGATTAACTCATAGCTCAGACACAAATGGAACCCTATTCCCTACATAGTGCATTACTTTAGACCAGAGCCCTATTCCCTATATAGTGCACTACTTTAGACCAGAGCACTATTCCCTATGTAGTGCACTAGTTTTGACCAGAGCCCTGTGGATAATAGCTCTACACTGGGAATAGGGTGCCATTGGGGAGGAGATCAATATATGTGTAATTGAATGATTACGTACACACACACACACACACACACACACACACACACACACACACAGAGAGAGAGAGAGAGAGAGAGAGAGAGAGAGAGAGAGAGAGAGAGAGAGAGATCCATCCATCCATTTGGTACAACAAGAATGTCATTCAGAGGGTGTGTTCGAGTGGTAATCCTAACTAAGCCGACTGTAGACGGAACTCGGGGAGTTGCATCTTGCAATAGCCAAAAGTAAGACCCTGTAGTGGTTTTCCAACAGAAAAGTTCTGATCGTAACTCAGAAACTCTGTTTCAGTCACTTCTTTGGCCACGGTTGCGTGGGTCAAACAAAAACACCCTAACGATTGGTTGATACATAGTTCCTCCCACAATGCAGCAGAGGACGGCATGGTACAGTGGGTGAGTATCTACTGCAGAGAGACCTGAAGGAGACTTCCTCAACACCTGCATGACCTTTTGATCACTTTATTATTAAAGTTCATGCAATCGACAAGTTGTCGCAAGTCGGACATTTTCTATACCCATAATGTAACAACGATGGTCTCCGACTTGACAAAAGTGATCCACTCGAACGCGCCCAGTGACTAGGCAATCAGGCTATATCATAATAAACAGAGTAGCAACAGCATCTGCAAAGTGTGTCTATGTGTCACGACTTCTGCCGAAGTCAGTTCCTCTCCTTGTTCGACGGTCGACGTCACCGGTCTTCTAGCCATCGCCGATCCAATTTTCATGTTCCATTTGTTTTGTCTTGTTTTCACACTCACCTGGATTCAATTCCCTAATTACATGTTGTATAAGTTCCCTCTGTTTCCACCCATGTCCTTGTCGGGAATTGTTTATTTGTACGTTCTTGTGCCATGTGTGACTGGTGCGCTATGGGTTTTGTACCCATGTGCTATGTGTTACTGGTGCGCTATGGGTTTTGTACCCATGTGCTATGTGTGACTGGTTCACTACGGGTTTTGTACCCATGTGCTATGTGTGACTGGTGCGCTATGGGTTTTGTACCCATGTGCTATGTGTGACTGGTGAGCTATGGGTTTTGTACCCATGTGCTATGTGTGACTGGTGCGCTATGGGTTTTGTACCCATGTGCTATGTGTTACTGGTTTTGTACCCATGTGCTATGTGTTACTGGTTTTGTACCCATGTGCTATGTGTGACTGGTGAGCTATGGGTTTTGTACCCATGTGCTATGTGTTACTGGTTTTTGTACCCATGTGCTATGTGTTACTGGTTTTGTACCCATGTGCTATGTGTTACTGGTTTTGTACCCATGTGCTATGTGTTACTGGTTTTGTACCCATGTGCTATGTGTGACTGGTGAGCTATGGGTTTTGTACCCATGTGCTATGTGTGACTGGTGAGCTATGAGTTTTGTACCCATGTGCTATGTGTTACAGGTTCACTACGGGTTTTGTACCCATGTGCTTGTTGTTTTATATGCCGTTAGTTTTATATATTAAATTTGGCTATTCACCAAGTTCTGCTCTCCTGCGTTTGACCTCCCAGCCACCAGTTACGCACCCCTTACACTATGTGTGAGTGTGTGGCGTCACTCACTTTTAACAGAGGACAAAACTGAATAATTGTTTTTCTTCTGATAAATCTGCAGTTCCTCACGATAAAAGGACAGCGATTAATAAAGTTTGTTTTCAAAGTCAGTCTGTCAGCTCGTTCAAATCTGTCTCAGAGTTAATTTGATTAAAAGCTTCAACGGAAGGTCTCACAACCATACAGCTGTACCAACAACTACAGTCAAGTCAAAGAGGGGACAATGGATTCATAAATGAGGAAGACCTACAAGTGGGGAGATTTCTCTCCTCTCTCTCATTTTTTTTACAGACACAGATTTAAAAAAAAAAATCTCATATCACTAATTTGCTGATCCATACCTGTCATATATTTGCTGTATTTGATAAACGGTATTGTCCTTCAACTTGTAGGATTTGAAATAAGAGTAGTCATATTACAAATCTGGCGGTATGAAATAGTTATTTTAGCTGTATACGCTATTCATTAGAAATAGAAAGAATACAGTGGGAAAAAACTCTTTAAAGCACAATACATCTGTACATAATTGTACCTGAGAAATGGTTTTGCTATAAAGAACTCTCTGACCCCCCCCTGTTAGTTTTCTGTCATGAGAAGACCCACTCACATGCGGAGGACGAGCTCTTCAAGAAGCTCTTCATCGGGTACAACAAGTGGTCCAGACCCGTACCCAACATCTCAGACGTGGTCATCGTCAAGTTCGGACTCTCCATAGCACAGCTCATTGATGTGGTGAGTAGCGACTGACAGGACCTGTGGACAGAGGAAGAAAGGGACAGAGAAACAGAGAAACAGTTACAAACAGAAACAGAGAAACAGTAACAAACAGAAACAGTAACAAACAGAAACAGAGAAACAGAAACAAACAGAAACAGTAACAAACAGAAACAGAGAAACAGTAACAAACAGAAACAGTAACAAACAGAAACAGTAACAAACAGAAACAGAGAAACAGTAACAAACAGAAACAGTAACAAACAGAAACAGTAACAAACAGAAACAGAGAAACAGTAACAAACAGAAACAGTAACAAACAGAAACAGAGAAACAGTAACAAACAGAAACAGTAACAAACAGAAACAGTAACAAACAGAAACAGTAACAAACAGAAACAGTAACAAACAGAAACAGTAACAAACAGAAACAGTAACAAACAGAAACAGAGAAACAGTTACAAACAGAAACAGAGAAACAGTTACAAACAGAAACAGAGAAACAGTAACAAACAGAAACAGTAACAAACAGAAACAGAGAAACAGTAACAAACAGAAACAGTAACAAACAGAAACAGAGAAACAGAAACAAACAGAAACAGTAACAAACAGAAACAGTAACAAACAGAAACAGAGAAACAGTAACAAACAGAAACAGTAACAAACAGAAACAGAGAAACAGAAACAAACAGAAACAGTAACAAACAGAAACAGAGAAACAGTTACAAACAGAAACAGTAACAAACAGAAACAGTAACAAACAGAAACAGTAACAAACAGAAACAGAGAAACAGTAACAAACAGAAACAGTAACAAACAGAAACAGAGAAACAGAAACAAACAGAAACAAACAGAAACAGTAACAAACAGAAACAGAGAAACAGTAACAAACAGAAACAGTAACAAACAGAAACAGAGAAACAGTAACAAACAGAAACAGTAACAAACAGAAACAGAGAAACAGAAACAAACAGAAACAGTAACAAACAGAAACAGAGAAACAGTAACAAACAGAAACAGTAACAAACAGAAACAGAGAAACAGTTACAAACAGAAACAGTAACAAACAGAAACAGTAACAAACAGAAACAGAGAAAGAGAAACAAACAGAAACAGTAACAAACAGAAACAGAGAAACAGTTACAAACAGAAACAGTAACAAACAGAAACAAACAGAAACAGTAACAAACAGAAACAGAGAAACAGTAACAAACAGAAACAGTAACAAACAGAAACAGAGAAACAGTAACAAACAGAAACAGTAACAAACAGAAACAGTAACAAACAGAAACAGTAACAAACAGAAACAATAACAAACAGAAACAGTAACAAACAGAAACAGTAACAAACAGAAACAGTAACAAACAGAAACAGTAACAAACAGAAACAGTAACAAACAGAAACAGTAACAAACAGAAACAGTAACAAACAGAAACAGTAACAAACAGAAACAGTAACAAACAGAAACAGTAACAAACAGAAACAGAGAAACAGTTACAAACAGAAACAGTAACAAACAGAAACAGAGAAACAGAAACAAACAGAAACAAACAGAAACAGTAACAAACAGAAACAGAGAAACAGTAACAAACAGAAACAGTAACAAACAGAAACAGAGAAACAGTAACAAACAGAAACAGAGAAACAGTTACAAACAGAAACAGTAACAAACAGAAACAGTAACAAACAGAAACAGTAACAAACAGAAACAGAGAAACAGTAACAAACAGAAACAGTAACAAACAGAAACAGAGAAACAGTAACAAACAGAAACAGTAACAAACAGAAACAGAGAAACAGAAACAAACAGAAACAAACAGAAACAGTAACAAACAGAAACAGAGAAACAGTAACAAACAGAAACAGTAACAAACAGAAACAGAGAAACAGTAACAAACAGAAACAGTAACAAACAGAAACAGAGAAACAGAAACAAACAGAAACAGTAACAAACAGAAACAGAGAAACAGTAACAAACAGAAACAGTAACAAACAGAAACAGAGAAACAGTTACAAACAGAAACAGTAACAAACAGAAACAGTAACAAACAGAAACAGAGAAACAGAAACAAACAGAAACAGTAACAAACAGAAACAGAGAAACAGTTACAAACAGAAACAGTAACAAACAGAAACAAACAGAAACAGTAACAAACAGAAACAGAGAAACAGTAACAAACAGAAACAGTAACAAACAGAAACAGAGAAACAGTAACAAACAGAAACAGTAACAAACAGAAACAGTAACAAACAGAAACAGTAACAAACAGAAACAATAACAAACAGAAACAGTAACAAACAGAAACAGTAACAAACAGAAACAGTAACAAACAGAAACAGTAACAAACAGAAACAGTAACAAACAGAAACAGTAACAAACAGAAACAGTAACAAACAGAAACAGTAACAAACAGAAACAGTAACAAACAGAAACAGTAACAAACAGAAACAGAGAAACAGTTACAAACAGAAACAGTAACAAACAGAAACAGAGAAACAGAAACAAACAGAAACAAACAGTAACAAACAGAAACAGTAACAAACACAAACAGTACCAAACAGTAACAAACAGAAACAAACAGAAACAAACAGAAACAAACAGTAACAAACAGAAATAGTAACAAACAGAAACAGGGAAACAGTAACAAACAGAAACAGAGAAACAGAGAAACAGAAACAAACAGAAATAGAGAAACAGTAACAAACAGAAACAGAGAAACAGAAACAAACAGAAACAGTAACAAACAGAAACAGTAACAAACAGAAACAGTAACAAACAGAAACAGAGAAACAGTAACAAACAGACACAGAGAAACAGAAACAAACAGAAACAGAGAAACAGAAACAAACAGAAACAGTAACAAACAGAAACAGTAACAAACAGAAACAGTAACAAACAGAAACAGAGAAACAGTAACAAACAGAAACAGAGAAACAGTAACAAACAGAAACAGTAACAAACAGAAACAGAGAAACAGTTACAAACAGAAACAGTAACAAACAGAAACAGAGAAACAGTTACAAACAGAAACAGTAACAAACAGAAACAGAGAAACAGAAACAAACAGAAACAGTAACAAACAGAAACAGAGAAACAGAAACAAACAGAAACAGAGAAACAGTTACAAACAGAAACAGTAACAAACAGAAACAGAGAAACAGTTACAAACAGAAACAGTAACAAACAGAAACAGAGAAACAGTTACAAACAGAAACAGTAACAAACAGAAACAGAGAAACAGAAACAAACAGAAACAGAGAAACAGAAACAAACAGAAACAGAGAAACAGTAACAAACAGAAACAGTAACAAACAGAAACAGAGAAACAGTTACAAACAGAAACAGTAACAAACAGAAACAGAGAAACAGAAACAAACAGAAACAAACAGAAACAAACAGAAACAAACAGTAACAAACAGAAACAGTAACAAACACAAACAGTACCAAACAGTAACAAACAGAAACAAACAGAAACAAACAGTAACAAACAGAAACAAACAGAAACAAACAGTAACAAACAGAAACAGTAACAAACACAAACAGAGAAACAGAAACAAACAGAAACAAACAGAAACAAACAGAAACAGGGAAACAGAAACAAACAGAAACAAACAGAAACAAACAGAACCAGAGAAACAGAAACAAACAGAAACAAACAGAAACAAACAGAAACAAACAGAAACAAACAGAAACAGAGAAACAGAAACAAACAGAAACAAACAGAAACAAACAGAAACAAACAGAAACAGAGAAACAGAAACAAACAGAAACAAACAGAAACAAACAGAAACAAACAGAAACAAACAGAAACAGAGAAACAGAAACAAACAGAAACAAACAGAAACAAACAGAAACAAACAGAAACAGAGAAACAGAAACAAACAGAAACAAACAGAAACAAACAGAAACAGAGAAACAGAAACAAACAGAAACAAACAGAAACAAACAGTAACAAACAGAAACAAACAGAAACAAACAGTAACAAACAGAAACAGTAACAAACACAAACAGTACCAAACAGTAACAAACAGAAACAGAGAAACAGAAACAAACAGAAACAAACAGAAACAAACAGAAACAAACAGTAACAAACAGAAACAGTAACAAACACAAACAGTACCAAACAGTAACAAACAGAAACAGAGAAACAGAAACAAACAGTAACAAACAGAAACAAACAGAAACAAACATAAACAAACAGAAACAAACAGAAACAAACAGAAACAAACAGAAACAAACAGTAACAAACAGAAACAAACAGTAACAAACAGAAACAGAAACAAACAGTAACAAACAGAAACAAACAGTTACAAACAGAAACAGTAACAAACAGAAACAGTAACAAACAGAAACAGAGAAACAGTAACAAACAGAAACAGTAACAAACAGAAACAAACAGAAACAGTAACAAACAGAAACAGAGAAACAGAAACAAACAGAAACAGTAACAAACAGAAACAAACAGAAACAGTAACAATCAGAAACAGAGAAACAGAAACAAACAGAAACAGTAACAAACAGAAACAGTAACAAACAGAAACAATAACAAACAGAAACAATAACAAACAGAAACAGTAATAAACAGAAACAGTAACAATCAGAAACAGAGAAACAGAAACAAACATAAACAGTAACAAACAGAAACAGTAATAAACAGAAACAAACAGAAACAGTAACAATCAGAAACAGAGAAACAGAAACAAACAGAAACAGTAACAAACAGAAACAGTAACAAACAGAAACAATAACAAACAGAAACAATAACAAACAGAAACAATAACAAACAGAAACAGTAACAAACAGAAACAATAACAAACAGAAACAATAACAAACAGAAACAATAACAAACAGAAACAGTAATAAACAGAAACAAACAGCAACAGTAACAAACAGAAACAATAACAAACAGAAACAGTAATAAACAGAAACAAACAGCAACAGTAACAAACAGAAACAATAACAAACAGAAACAGTAATAAACAGAAACAGTAACAAACAGAAACAGTAACAAACAGAAACAGAGAAACAGAAACAAACAGAAACAGAGAAACAGAAACAGTAACAAACAGAAACAGAGAAACAGAAACAAACAGAAACAGAGAAACAGAAACAGTAACAAACAGAAACAGAGAAACAGAAACAGTAACAAACAGAAACAGAGAAACAGAAACAAACAGAAACAGTAACAAACAGAAACAGTAACAAACAGAAACAGTAACAAACAGAAACAGAGAAACAGAAACAGTAACAAACAGAAACAGTTACAAACAGAAACAGTAACAAACAGAAACAGTAACAAACAGAAACAGACAAACAGAAACAAACAGAAACAGTAACAAACAGAAACAGAGAAACAGAAACAAACAGAAAAAGTAACAAACAGAAACAGAGAAACAGAAACAAACAGAAACAAACAGAAACAAACAGAAACAGAGAAACAGAAACAAACAGAAACAGAGAAACAGAAACAAACAGAAACAGAGAAACAGAAACAAACAGAAACAGTAACAAACAGAAACAGGGAAACAGAAACAAACAGAAACAGTAACAAACAGAAACAGAGAAACAGAAACAAACAGAAACAGTAACAAACAGAAACAGAGAAACAGAAACAAACAGAAACAGTAACAAACAGAAACAGAGGAACAGAAACAAACAGAAACAGAGAAACAGAAACAAACAGAAACAGAGAAACAGAAACAAACAGAAACAGTAACAAACAGAAACAGAGAAACAGTAACAAACAGAAACAGTAACAAACAGAAACAGTAACAAACAGAAACAGTAACAAACAGAAACAGAGAAACAGAAACAAACAGAAACAGAAACAAACAGAAACAGAGAAACAGTTACAAACAGAAACAATAACAAACAGAAACAGAGAAACAGTAACAAACAGAAACAGTAACAAACAGAAACAGAGAAACAGAAACAAACAGAAACAGTAACAAACAGAAACAGAGAAACAGAAACAGTAACAAACAGAAACAGTAACAAACAGAAACAGAGAAACAGTAACAAACAGAAACAGTTACAAACAGAAACAGTAACAAACAGAAACAGAGAAACAGAAACAAACAGAAACAGAAACAAACAGAAACAGAGAAACAGTAACAAACAGAAACAGAAACAAACAGAAACAGAGAAACAGAAACAAACAGAAACAGTAAAAAACAATAACAAACAGAAACAGTGAAACAGAAACAAACAGAAACAAACAGAAACAAACAGAAACAGTAACAAACAGAAACAGAAACAAACAGAAACAGTGAAACAGAAACAAACAGAAACAAACAGAAACAGTAACGTAAGAGAAGAAACAGGGAAACAGTGACGAACAGAAACAGATAACAGAGAACAAACCAGCATCCGTGTGGAAATATCTTGTCTTGTTGTCGATGCCCCTGTGAATTGAGGCTTTTCTGAGTGCAAAACGAGGTGCTACTCAATATTAGGGTACTGTTCCTAATGTTTTGACAACCTCCTGCACCTCATCACTTCAGGCAACTTTTAACATGCTTTCCTATTGGATCACGGTTTCTCCGTGAACACTGCAGCCCTTGAGACAGGAAGAGAGGGAGAGAGCGAGTGCAACTTCACATCCATCAGGAGATTAAAGCGAAATGCTGCTGGCTATGTTATGTCTCTTTCTTGAACGTCATGAGAACCTCTACTGTTACTTTCCTGTAGGGAAAGGGCTCTCCAAACCTGTTCCTGGAGAGATACTGTCCTGTAGTAGCTGTCCAGGAACAGGGTTGGAAAGCCCTGGTATAAACCTACAGGACAGCAGCTCTCCAGGAACAGGGTTGGAGAGCCCTGGTATAAACCTACAGGACAGTAGCTCTCCAGGAACAGGGTTGGAGAGCCCTGGTGTAAACCTACAGCATTTCCCTCTACCCCTGTATTTCTCTGTATTTCTCAGTCTTTTGCCTCCTCTGTTTTCCGTTTACCTTTTTTCTTTCCCTTTCTGCAGGACGAGAAGAATCAGATGATGACCACCAACGTCTGGCTGAAACAGGTGATTCTGTCCATTCAGTATATATAGCATGTGTGATTCAGTCCATTCAGTATATATAAGCATGTGTGATTCAGTCCATTCAGTATATATAGCATGTGTGATTCAGTACATTCAGTATATATAGCATGTGTGATTCAGTACATTCAGTATATATAACATGTGTGATTCAGTACATTCAGTATATATAGCATGTGTGATTCAGTACATTCAGTATATATAACATGTGTGATTCAGTACATTCAGTATATATAGCATGTGTGATTCAGTACATTCAGTATATAGAGCATATGTGATTCAGTCCATTCAGTATATATAGCATGTTTGATTCAGTCCATTCAGTATATATAGCATGTTTGATTCAGTCAATTCAGTATATATAGAGCATGTGTGATTCAGTACATTCAGTTTATATAGCATGTGTGTGACTGAGGTGTTTCAGTACATTCAGTTTATATAGCATGTGTGTGACTGAGGTGTTTCAGTACATTCAGTTTATATAGCATGTGTGTGACTGAGGTGTTTCAGTACATTCAGTAGGTGTAATTTTTATTAGGATCCCCATTAGCTAACGCCGTAACGCTAGCTAATCTTCCTGGGGTCCAACACCAGTTAACAAGTTAACAAACAACCACAAATCAAGACTTCACAAACATTACAAGTAGACAATACATACAATACAAGTAGGAGATGCTATGGTGACCAGCGAGCTGAGATAAGGGGGGACTTTACCTAGCAGGGTCTTGTAGATGACATGGAGCCAGTGGGTTTGGCGACGAGTATGAAGCGAGGGCCAGCCAACGAGAGCGTACAGGTCGCATTGGTGGGTAGTATATTTGGGGGTGACTAGAGAGATATACCTGCTCGAGCGTGTGCTACAGGTGAGAGATGCTATGGTGACCAGCGAGCTGAGATAAAAGGGGACTTTACCTAGCAGGGTCTTGTAGATGACATGGAGCCAGTGGGTTTGGCGACGAGTATGAAGCAAGGCCAGCCAACGAGAGTGTACAGGTCGCAATGGTGGCTCCATGTCATCTACAAGACCCTGCTAGGTAAAGTCCCCCCTTATCTCAGCTCGCTGGTCACCATAGCATCTCCCACCTGTAGCACACGCTCCAGCAGGTATATCTCTCTATTCACCCCCAAAACCAATTCTTTCTTTGGCCGCCTCTCCTTCCAGTTCTCTGCTGCCAATGACTGGAACGAACTACAAAAATCTCTGAAACTGGAAACACTTATCTCACTCACTAGCTTTAAGCACCAACTGTCAGAGTAGCTCACAGATTACTGTACATAGCCCACCTATAATTTACACAATTTTGAACATGAAAAGTTATTAATAAACAAATTAGGCACATTTGGGAAGTCTTGACACAACATTTTGAACAGAAATGCAATGGTTAATTGGATCAGTCTAAAACTTTGAACATACACTGCTGCCATCTAGTGGTCAAAATCTATATTGCACCAGGGCTGGAATAATACATTATGGTCTTTCTCTTGTATTTCAAAGATGATGGTACAAAAATAACAGTTGTTTTTTTCTTTGTATTATCTTTCACCAGATCTAATGTGTTATATTCTCCTACATTCCTTTCACATCTCCACAAACTTCAAAGTGTTTCCTTTCAAATGGTATCAAGAAAATGCATATCCTTGCTTCAGTTCCTGAGCTAAAGGCAGTTAGATTTGGATATGACATTTTAGGCGGAAATTGAAAAAAAAGGGGCGGATCCGTAAGAGATTTTTAATAACAATATTATCTATCTGTTCTGACCATGATAAAACTGCGTCCAACATGATGCCTAGTAGTTTCGTTTTTTTCACTTGCTCTATATGCGTTCTATTCATCGACAAATTCAAGCATATATCTTGAACCAAATACAATACACTTAGTTTTAGAAATGTTCAACACCAATTTGTTCATATCAACCCACTCAGACACCATTCTTAGTTCACTGCTCAGTACATCTGTTAGCTCATTAAATTCTGATGCTGCGCTATACATTGTAGTCATTAGCCTACATGACCACTCTTGCTTTCTTCATTATTGAAGGTGCATCATTAGTGAAGATAGAGTAGAGAAGAGGGCCTAGGCAACTTCCTTGAGGAACACCACAGTTTATATCTTTATTGTTTGAAAGGATGCCATTAAATAAAACGTTTTGCCTTCTCCTGGATAGATAGCTTCCCATCCATGGTAGTGCTGCAGACTTAAAACCATAACATTTGAGTTTACCTAGTAACAGTTTATAATCAACTACATCAAAAGCAACACTGCACCAACTAACTTCCTGTCTTCCATACTCATTAACCAATCATCTGTCATTTGTGCTAAGGCCGTACTCGTAGGATGCCCTTCTTTGTATGCATGCTGGAAACCCGTTATCCGACCATTACATGAGAAATAATCCTAGATTTGTACAGATATAATTTACTTAACACAGGCAGCAAGCTTATAGGACAACTATTAGGACCATTGAATGCAGATTTTTTTAATTCTTAGGTAGTGGAATAACCTTTGACTCCTTCCAGACTTCTGGGCCCACCCCATACATCAAGCACTTATTACAAATATGAGAGATTGGAGCTGATATTTGGTTAGCCGTAACTCTAAACAATTCGGTGTCAAGATTATCTGTACCAGGTGACTTGTCATCCGAAAGAAACAACAGCGTCCTTTCTACCTCTTCCCTTTCTACTTGGTGAAATTCAAACCTGCATGGCCTCTCCTTCATGATCCAATCTTTTATAAGGTTATATCACATGGAGCCATCAGTTGGAATCATAGCATTCCTCAACTTGTCCACTTTGCCGGTAAAATATGAATTAAAGTAGTTTGCAATGTCATGTGGTTTCGTAATAAATTTACCATTTGATTCAGCAAAAGAGGCAGGCATGTTTGAATTCCTACCCATAATAGTGTTCAACGTTCTCCACAGTTTTTTCCCATCAGCCTTCACTTCATTGATTTTGCGCTGATAGAATCACTTCTTCTTTTCTTTGTTTGTCTTGGTCCCCAAGATTTCTTAATTTACAATAACTTTGCTTAGCAAAACAGAGTGCCAGATTTATCTGCTATCTTTCTGACGTTATAACGTTGAATCATTACATTTCTCAGCTCATCATCAATCCATGGGGGGCACCATTTGACCTCACAGTGCATTTTCTGAAAGGGGCGTGCTTATCAGCTGTACTCATCAATAACTTCTTAAAAGGGGCGTGTTTATCAGCTATACTCATTAATAACTTCATAAAGGGGCGTGTTTATCAGCTATACTCATTAATAACTTCATAAAGGGGCGTGTTTATCAGCTATACTCATTAATAACTTCATAAACAAACTTAGTGGCATTTCAGGATCATCCTCACTACACACTTCTAACCATTGTGCATTCTTAATCTCATCCACAAATTTGTCCTGATTGAACCCTCTGTAGGACCTTGGGTAGGTTACCTGAGGGCCAGCCTTTGGTATTTTAGTATTCCTAGTGAGTGAGTCCTGATTGAACCCTCTGTAGGACCTGTGGTAGATTACCTTAGGGCCAGGTATTGTAGTGTTCCTAGTGAGTGAGTCCTGATTGAACCCTCTGTAGGACCTTGGGTAGGTTACCTGAGGGCCAGCCTTTGGTATTGTAGTGTTCCTAGTGAGTGAGTCCTGATTGAACCCTCTGTAGGACCTGTGGTAGATTACCTTAGCGCCAGCCTTTGGTATTGTAGTGTTCCTAGTGAGTGAGTCCTGATTGAACCCTCTGTAGGACCTGTGGTAGATTACCTTAGGGCCAGCCTTTGGTATTGTAGTGTTCCTAGTGAGTGAGTCCTGATTGAACCCTCTGTAGGACCTGTGGTAGATTACCTTAGGGCCAGCCTTTGGTATTGTAGTGTTCCTAGTGAGTGAGTCCTGATTGAACCCTCTATAGGACCTGCGGTAAATTACCTTAGGGCCAGCCTTTGGTATTGTAGTGTTCCTAGTGAGTGAGTCCTGATTGAACCCTCTATAGGAACTGTGGTAGATTACCTTAGAGCCAGCCTCTGGTATTGTAGGGTTCCTAGTGAGTGAGTCCTGATTGAACCCTCTATAGGACCTGTGGTAGATTACCTTAGGGCCAGGTATTGTAGTGTTCCTAGTGAGTGAGTCCTGATTGAACCCTCTATAGGACCTGTGGTAGATTACCTTAGGGCCAGGTATTTTAGTGTTCCTAGTGAGTGAGTCCTGATTGAACCCTCTATAGGACCTGTGGTAGATTACCTTAGGGCCAGGTATTGTAGTGTTCCTAGTGAGTGAGTCCTGATTGAACCCTCTATAGGACCTGTGGTAGATTACCTTAAAGCCAGCCTTTGGTATTTTAGTATTCCTAGTGAGTGAGTCCTGATTGAACCCTCTATAGGACCTGTGGTAGATTACCTTAGAGCCAGCTTCTGGTATTTTAGTGTTCCTAGTGAGTGAGTCCTGATTGAACCCTCAATAGGACCTGTGGTAGATTACCTTAGAGCCAGCTTCTGGTATTTTAGTGTTCCTAGTGAGTGAGTCCTGATTGAACCCTCTATAGGACCTGTGGTAGATTACCTTAGGGCCAGCCTTTGGTATTGTAGTGTTCCTAGTGAGTGAGTCCTGATTGAACCCTCTATAGGACCTGTGGTAGATTACCTTAGGGCCAGCCTCTGGTATTGTAGTGTTCCTAGTGAGTGAGTCCTGATTGAACCCTCTATAGGACCTGTGGTAGATTACCTTAGGGCCAGGTATTTTAGTGTTCCTAGTGAGTGAGTCCTGATTGAACCCTCTATAGGACCGGTGGTAGATTACCTTAGGACCAGGTATTTTAGTGTTCCTAGTGAGTGAGTCCTGATTGAACCCTCAATAGGACCTGTGGTAGATTACCTTAGAGCCAGCTTCTGGTATTTTAGTGTTCCTAGTGAGTGAGTCCTGATTGAACCCTCTATAGGACCTGTGGTAGATTACCTTAGGGCCAGCCTTTGGTATTGTAGTGTTCCTAGTGAGTGAGTCCTGATTGAACCCTCTATAGGACCTGTGGTAGATTACCTTAGGGCCAGCCTCTGGTATTGTAGTGTTCCTAGTGAGTGAGTCCTGATTGAACCCTCTATAGGACCTGTGGTAGATTACCTTAGGGCCAGGTATTTTAGTGTTCCTAGTGAGTGAGTCCTGATTGAACCCTCTATAGGACCGGTGGTAGATTACCTTAGAGCCTCTGGTATTTTAGTGTTCCTAGTGAGTGAGTCCTGATTGAACCCTCTATAGGACCTGTGGTAGATTACCTTAGGACCAGGTATTTTAGTGTTCCTAGTGAGTGAGTCCTGATTGAACCCTCAATAGGACCTGTGGTAGATTACCTTAGAGCCAGCTTCTGGTATTTTAGTGTTCCTAGTGAGTGAGTCCTGATTGAACCCTCAATAGGACCTGTGGTAGATTACCTTAGGGCCAGCCTTTGGTATTGTAGTGTTCCTAGTGAGTGAGTCCTGATTGAACCCTCTATAGGACCTGTGGTAGATTACCTTAGGGCCAGCCTCTGGTATTGTAGTGTTCCTAGTGAGTGAGTCCTGATTGAACCCTCTATAGGACCTGTGGTAGATTACCTTAGGGCCAGGTATTTTAGTGTTCCTAGTGAGTGAGTCCTGATTGAACCCTCTATAGGACCGGTGGTAGATTACCTTAGAGCCTCTGGTATTTTAGTGTTCCTAGTGAGTGAGTCCTGATTGAACCCTCTATAGGACCTGTGGTAGATTACCTTAGGACCAGGTATTTTAGTGTTCCTAGTGAGTGAGTCCTGATTGAACCCTCAATAGGACCTGTGGTAGATTACCTTAGAGCCAGCTTCTGGTATTTTAGTGTTCCTAGTGAGTGAGTCCTGATTGAACCCTCTATAGGACCTGTGGTAGATTACCTTAGGGCCAGGTATTGTAGTGTTCCTAGTGAGTGAGTCCTGATTGAACCCTCTATAGGACCTGTGGTAGATTACCTTAGGACCAGCCTTTGGTATTGTAGTGTTCCTAGTGAGTGAGTCCTGATTGAACCCTCTGTAGGACCTGTGGTAGATTACCTTAGGGCCAGCCTTTGGTATTTTAGTATTCCTAGTGAGTGAGTCCTGATTGAACCCTCTATAGGACCTGTGGTAGATTACCTTAAAGCCAGCCTTTGGTATTTTAGTGTTCCTAGTGAGTGAGTCCTGACTGAACCCTCTATAGGACCTGTGGTAGATTACCTTAGAGCCAGCCTTTGGTATTTTAGTATTCCTAGTGAGTGATTCCTGATTGAACCCTCTATAGGACCTGTGGTAGATTACCTTAGGACCAGCCTTTGGTATTTTAGTGTTCCTAGTGAGTGAGTCCTGATTGAACCCTCTATAGGACCTGTGGTAGATTACCTTAGGGCCAGCCTTTGGTATTGTAGTGTTCCTAGTGAGTGAGTCCTGATTGAACCCTCTATAGGACCTGTGGTAGATTACCTTAGGGTCAGCCTCTGGTATTTTAGTGTTCCTAGTGAGTGAGTCCTGATTGAACCCTCTATAGGACCTGTGGTAGATTACCTTAGGGCCAGGTATTGTAGTGTTCCTAGTGAGTGAGTCCTGATTGAACCCTCTATAGGACCTGTGGTAGATTACCTTAGGGCCAGGTATTGTAGTGTTCCTAGTGAGTGAGTCCTGATTGAACCCTCTATAGGACCTGTGGTAGATTACCTTAGGACCAGCCTTTGGTATTGTAGTGTTCCTAGTGAGTGAGTCCTGACTGAACCCTCTATAGGACCTGTGGTAGATTACCTTAGAGCCAGCCTTTGGTATTTTAGTATTCCTAGTGAGTGATTCCTGATTGAACCCTCTATAGGACCTGTGGTAGATTACCTTAGGACCAGCCTTTGGTATTTTAGTGTTCCTAGTGAGTGAGTCCTGATTGAACCCTCTATAGGACCTGTGGTAGATTACCTTAGGGCCAGCCTTTGGTATTGTAGTGTTCCTAGTGAGTGAGTCCTGATTGAACCCTCTATAGGACCTGTGGTAGATTACCTTAGGGTCAGCCTCTGGTATTTTAGTGTTCCTAGTGAGTGAGTCCTGATTGAACCCTCTATAGGACCTGTGGTAGATTACCTTAGGGCCAGGTATTGTAGTGTTCCTAGTGAGTGAGTCCTGATTGAACCCTCTATAGGACCTGTGGTAGATTACCTTAGGGCCAGGTATTGTAGTGTTCCTAGTGAGTGAGTCCTGATTGAACCCTCTATAGGACCTGTGGTAGATTACCTTAGGACCAGCCTTTGGTATTGTAGTGTTCCTAGTGAGTGAGTCCTGACTGAACCCTCTATAGGACCTGTGGTAGATTACCTTAGAGCCAGCCTTTGGTATTTTAGTATTCCTAGTGAGTGATTCCTGATTGAACCCTCTATAGGACCTGTGGTAGATTACCTTAGGACCAGCCTTTGGTATTGTAGTGTTCCTAGTGAGTGAGTCCTGATTGAACCCTCTATAGGACCTGTGGTAGATTACCTTAGGGTCAGCCTCTGGTATTTTAGTGTTCCTAGTGAGTGAGTCCTGATTGAACCCTCTATAGGACCTGTGGTAGATTACCTTAGGGCCAGGTATTGTAGTGTTCCTAGTGAGTGAGTCCTGATTGAACCCTCTATAGGACCTGTGGTAGATTACCTTAGGGCCAGCCTCTGGTATTGGAGTGTTCCTAGTGAGTGAGTCCTGATTGAACCCTCTATAGGACCTGTGGTAAATTACCTTAGGGCCTTTGGTATTTTAGTGTTCCTAGTGAGTTCAACCAGGTTATGATCACTGTAACCTGGTGCCACTGATACAGCTTTAGAACAACGTTCAGCCATGTTAGTAAAAATGTGATCGATACAAATTGATGATGTAATACCAGACCTATTAGTGAACATGTTCTGGTTGGTCAAAACTTGGGTCAGGTTGCATGGCAACTGAAATAATTTTCTTTCTCATTGGACAGTTGGTGTAAAAAAAATATTTAAAAAAAATCAGTATTCATATCTCCCCAAAATATATTTCCCTATTGTTAGATGATACCTTATCCAACATTTAGCAAATTACATCAAGATATTTCACATCAGCACTAGGTGGCCTATAGCAGCAATCAACTAGTATAGGTTTCAAATGTGATCAATGAAACTCCACCCGTAGCGCCTCTAATCCATTCAACATTCAACATCCTGACGTTGTTTTACTGGAATGTGATTCTGGATGTAAACTGCAACTCCTCCCCCATATCTATTTCTGTCCCAACTTGAACAAATTATATCTATGTATAGAGATCTCAGCATCCTCAAAGGAAGAGTTCAAGTGAGTCTCTGATATTGCCAATACATGAATATTGTTTGACTGCACTACACAGCCTATTTCATGAATTTTGTTCCTTTAAACTGCATATATTTTAAGGGAGCAACTAACAGACCTTTCTTTATGAGATGTATATGTCCAAACATGAATCAATAGTTGGAATCTGAGAGAGAGAATACTCAGTCTGTGTGTGTGTGTGGCTGGAATGACTTGTGTCTGTCGCTCCTCCTAACTCTATGGGAGGGAGGGTGAACAATCAGTTTGTTATTCCTCAGGTATGCTATGTCACCTCGTTCTCTTGCAGCCTTCATAGCTGCTAGTAGTTCCTTTCTTCTTTGACGGACTGAATCAGAGAAATCCTCATTGATGAAGATGAAGGACCCTTTAATCTCTTTTTAAGGCATTTGGCTTTTTCAAGGACTGCAAGCTTATTGAGGAACCTGAAGAATTTCACTACATTTGGCCTGAGTCTGGTTCCATTGGCACCAACATTGGCACCACCATTGGCACCACCATTGGCACCACCATTGGCACCAACATTGGCACCACCAGTGCCCCCTGGTCCCCAGACCTGTGAGCAAGTTCCAGCTCAACCTGTTGATCCAATTGTAGCTCCTCAGGAGACAGCTTTTGAACCTTGTCCTCTGATTCAGCCCATGTCCCACTTCGGCTCTCCTGGATACCATCTATTACAATAATATTTATCCTTGATTGCCCATTCAGGTAATCAGCCTTCCCAGACATGTTCTGGAGGTCCTCCCTGACTGTGGTGATTTCATTCGGCCTTCCCAGACATGTTCTGGAGGCCCTCCCTGACTGTGGTGATTTCATTCTGCCTTCCCAGACATGTTCTGGAGGCCCTCCCTGACTGTGGTGATGTCATTCGGCCTTCCCAGACATGTTCTGGAGGCCCTCCCTGACTGTGGTGATGTCATTCGGCCTTCCCAGACATGTTCTGGAGGCCCTCCCTGACTGTGGTGATTTCATTCTGCCTTCCCAGACATGTTCTGGAGGCCCTCCCTGACTGTGGTGATTTCATTCTGCCTTCCCAGACATGTTCTGGAGGCCCTCCCTGACTGTGGTGAATTCATTCCACATAGAGGAACTGTTTCTGGGAAGTGTATCCTGTGTGGTCTTCAACACATCCACATCCTTCTGTATGAACAGAAGGCTTGTTTTAATGTCTTGTACATCTTCAGTCAGGTCGTCCAGACGTTTGTTGGTCGACTCCATGGTCATTTGTATGAAGCTTTTAAAGTTATTTTCCTGCTGAAGTAGGATTTCCTCATGGAAAACGTTCTGCTTCTGCAAGAGTTCACCTACCTGCCCAGCAGAGATGTGATCCTCATCTTTTTTTTCAGAGGCATGACAGTACTAATAGTAGGACGAGCCCGCTATTCACTCCGTGAAATGAGAGAAGCTGGCAGTAGAAAACTCTGGAAATCGGTAGTCCTAAAACCCGAGATAAATAGAAATGCGGTCCTAGCATCAAGGGCTAACCGGTTAGCATGCTTGGTGTCCAGCAGTAGTAGATCAGGTTGCCTAGCTTGATAGCTAGTAGCTAGGCTAGCTTCTTCGCCAATGTAGTACCACCTTGTTTGAGAAAAGGATCCCGGAACATATATCAGCGGTCCCAACGCTAACTGCGTCCCAGGATCCAGATATGAATAGGAAAACTACTGTAAACTTTTATTATCTAAGTAGGTAGTTTATTGTTAAAGTAAAACAAATCGAGTCTCTAGTCTTGTACTGCGCATGATGATGCAGAGTTTCCTCTAGGATTTTGCCTAGAGGACACCCTGCATATACAGTGGGGCAAAAAAGTATTTAGTCAGCCACCAATTGTGCAAGTTCTCCCACTTAAAAAGATGAGAGAGGCCTATAATTTTCATCATAGGTACACTTCAACTATGACAGACAAAATGAGAAGAAACAAAAATCCAGAAAATCACGTTGTAGGATTATTTATGAATTTATTTGCAAATTATAGTGGGAAAATAAGTATTTGGTCACCTACAAACAAGCAGGAATTCTGGCTCTCACAGACCTGTAACTTCTTCTTTAAGAGGCTCCTCTGTCCTCCACTCGTTACCTGTATTAATGGCACCTGTTTGAACTTATTATCAGTATAAAAGACACCTGTCCACAACCTCAAACAGTCAAACTCCAAACTCTACTATGGCCAAGACCAAAGAGATGTCAAAGGGCACCAGAAACAAAATTGTAGACCTGCACCAGGCTGGGAAGACTGAATCTGCAATAGGTAAGCAGCTTGGTTTGAAGAAATCAACTGTGGGAGCAATTATTAGGAAATGGAAGACATACAAGACCACTGATAATCTCCCTTGATCTGGGGCTCCGCGCAAGATCTCACCCCGTGGGGTCAAAATGATCACAAGAACGGTGAGCAAAAATTCCAGAACCACACGGGGGGACCTAGTGAATGACCTGTAGAGAGCTGGGACCAAAGTAACAAAGCCTACCATCAGTAACACACTACGCCGCCAGGGACTCAAATCCTGCAGTGCCAGACGTGTCCCCCAGCTTAAGCCAGTACATGTCCAGGCCCATCTTAAGTTTGCTAGAGAGCATTTGGATGATCCAGAAGAAGATTGGGAGAATGTCATATGGTCAGATGAAACCAAAATAGAACTTTTTGGTAAAAACTCAACTCGTCGTGTTTGGAGGACAAAGAATGCTGAGTTGCATCCAAAGAACATCATACCTACTGTGAAGCATGGGGGTGGAAACATCATGCTTTGGGGCTGTTTATCTGCAAAGGGACCAGGACGACTGATCCGTGTAAAGGAAAGAATGAATGTATTGTGGTATTTTGAGTGAAAACCTCCTTCCATCAGCAAGGGCATTGAAGATGAAACGTGGCTGGGTCTTTCAGCATGACAATGATCCCAAACACACCGCCTGGGCAACGAAGGAGTGGCTTCGTAAGAAGCATTTCAAGGTCCTGGAGTGGCCTAGCCAGTCTCCAGATCTCAACCCCATAGAAAATCTTTGGAGGGAGTTGAAAGTCCGTGTTGCCCAGCAACAGCCCCAAAACATCACTGCTCTAGAGGAGATCTGCATGGAGGAATGGGCCAAAATACCAGCAATAGTGTGTGAAAACCTTGTGAAGACTTACAGAAAACGTTTGACCTCTGTCATTGCCAACAAAGGGTATATAACAAAGTATTGAGATAAACTTTTGTTATTGACCAAATACTTATTTTCTACCATAATTTGCAAATAAATTCATAAAAAATCCTACAATGTGATTTTCTGGATTTTTTTCTCATTTTGTCTGTCATAGTTGAAGTGTACCTATGATGGCCTCTCTCATCTTTTTAAGTGGGAGAACTTGCACAATTGGTGGCTGACTAAATACTTTTTTGCCCCACTGTATGTAGCATGTGTGTGGCTGAGGTGTTTTCAGTACATTCAGAATGTATACTGTAGCATGTGTGTGACTGAGGTGTTTTCAGTCCATTCAGAATATATACTGTAGCATGTTTGTGACTGAGGTGTTTCAGTACATTCAGTTTAAATACTGTAGCATGTGTGTGACTGAGGGGTTTTCAGTATGAATTACGTAATTGGTTTGTTAAAGGGTTAATAGGCTCTTTCTGATGAGACCTCGAGGACCTGAACAACCTCTCGTCTCCTTGTGTGTGTTCTCCTCTTAGGAGTGGAATGACTACAAGCTACGCTGGAGACCGTCTGACTACGACAACGTCACATCCATCAGAGTCCCGTCTGAACTCATCTGGGTCCCAGACATCGTCCTCTACAACAAGTGAGTGACAGCGAAACTGTTGTTTGTCCTGAAATGGTCGTCATTAACGTAAAAGCAAAGTAGAGTTCGGGAGACTCCACGTCTAGTCCTATTTCAATGGTTAAATGTCGCCATCTACTGGGTTCCTGAATCATAAGCTTAACATCATAAATGGTTGACATTCAACAGATGCTCTTATCCAGAGTGAATTACAGGCACAATTAGGGTGCAAGTGCCTTGCTCAAGGGCACATCAACAGATTTTTCAACTAGTTGGCTCATGGATTCTCACCGACAACCTTTCAGTTACTGGCCCAATGCTCTAAACCGCTGGGCCGTCGTTTTCTCAAAAGTAATTTCCCGCTACAATGAGCTGACATCTGTGATCCCGTCTACATGTTATGGAGCACGACGCCACTAAGGATTTCATAGATGACAGGAGTCAATGTACCTGTTTCTGTTAGAGTGTTAATGATTTAACAGCAGCTGTAGGCCCAATCTTGATAAAGTTCTGATCTTAAACAGCCATCCCATCCCCAGTAATATACTGCCATGTTATCCTGATCCTAGAAATCCCCAGTAATATACTGCCATGCTATCCTGATCCTAGAAATCCCCAGTAATATACTGCCATGTTATCCTGATCCTAGCCATCCCCAGTAATATACTGCCATGTTATCCTGATACTAGCCATCCCCAGTAATATACTGCCATGTTATCCTGATCCTAGCCATCCCCAGTAATATACTGCCATGTTATCCTCCTCCTAGCCCTCCCCAGTAATATACTTCCATGTTATCCTGATAGACTTATCATTATGCTGCCATGTTATCCTGAACCTAGCCCTCCCCAGTAATATACTGCCATGTTATCCTGATCCTAGCCATCCCCAGTAATATACTGCCATGTTATCCTGATCCTAGCCATCCCCAGTAATATACTGCCATGTTATCCTCCTCCTAGCCCTCCCCAGTAATATACTGCCATGTTATCCTGATCCTAGCCCTCCCCAGTAATATACTGCCATGTTATCCTGATCCTAGCCCTCCCCAGTAATATACTGCCATGTTATCCTCCTGCTAGCCCTCCCCTGTAATATACTGCCATGTTATCCTGATCCTAGCCCTCCCCAGTAATATACTGCCATGTTATCCTGATCCTAGCCCTCCTAATAGTTTTCTCCTCATCTAAATTTATTCAACTTTCACGGCTGAATGTATCAGATTAAACTCCTAGTATTTAATGACTGGGTTTCACCTCATCAAGCTCTTCTGTATGATCACTATCAGTTAGTGAAATTAAAAAGGTGTGTGTCTGTGTGTGTGCGCGCACGCGTGTGAGAGATTTGAGGAAGATGTAATGATAGACGTATCATTATATCTCTAATCTACAGCTATTATCAGTGCGTATTAAAGCCATGATCAGGGATGTGTAGCTCTTCAGAAGAGGAGATAAATTACAGACTGCAATAGAGGAGATAAGTTCTGGAGATTGTTCCTGGAGGATCATAACTCTCTACCAAAACAATGGCTCTGAGTCATGTGTGTTTTGGTGTGTAAATAAACAAGTTGTGAGGTGCTGATAAGGTTCCTGTCATATTGAAATGTCAAATCCCAGCTAGCACATAACGTTCTGAGAACCTTATGTTTCTTAGAGCTTGGTGAGAGTGTGGTCGTCCTATGGTTATTTCACAAACAACCTTCCCGTCAATGTTCTGGGAATGGTGCAGGATAGGTGCTTGGCTTTGGAACATTCTCAGCACATTTAAGGAACTTGACAAAATAACTTTCTTTTCTTGGTATTTCATTATATTAACAGAACGTTTCCTAAATGTTCAATTTAACATTTAATTTCAATTTTGGTAATATTCTAGAAACGTTCTCCAACTGGTTTGGAATGGGAGTGTTCGGGTCCTACTAGCGAGACAACTTCCGGTAAAACTGAAGGGCGTGCAAGTGTCTTATATCTTATACATATAAGTGTCTTATATCGGATGAAAGCCTAAATTCTTGTTAATCTAATTGCTCTGTCCGATTTACTGTAGCTATTACAGCGAAAACCTGCCAAGCGATTGTTTGAGGATGGCACCCCACATCAAAATATTTTTCCACCATCACAGGTTTCATACATTCACAAATAACAATGAAATATTAATTTACTTTTTTGAAAATCTTCCTCTGATTTGTCATCCAAAGGGTCCCAACTATAACATGTAGTGTTGTTTTGTTAGATAAAATCCTTCTTTATATCCCAAAATGTCAGTTTGGTTGGCGCCCTCGATTTGAGCAATCCACTCGTTCAACTTGCAGAGATAGGAATCCGAACATCTACCCCTTAACTTTGTTTCAACAAGTCAAAATGCGGTTCTATTCACTCCTCAGATACTTTAAAATGTAATCAAACTATACAATTTCTTACGGAAAGAAGTATGTTCAATAGGAAACGCATTTTAGCAGGTGCGTAATGTCGTCATGTCACACACAAAAATGAATATCCAAGACTGTGTCCTTCTGCTAAAACAGATATTTCTTATTTGTTTTTGAAGTTACAAGCCTGAAACCTTGAACATAGACTGCTGACACCCTGTGGAAGCCATGGGAATTGCATCCAGGGAGCTCATTTTCAATATGACCGTACTCTTGCATTTCTAAGAAGATGGTCTCTCCAAAAAACTCCAGTTGGTTTTGCTTTGGATTTTCTCCTACCATTTTTATTGTGTTATATTCTCCTTCATTATTTCAACATTTCTACAAACTTCAAAGTGTTTTCTTTCCAGTGGTACCAATTATATGCATATCCTGGCCTCTGTGCCTGAGTAACAGGCAGTTTACTTTGGGCACATCATTCAGACAGGAAGTGGAGGAAAAAAGGGTCCTAGCCCTAAGAAGTTTAAGAATGTTAAGAAATAACGTACTCCTGTGGGAATATTATTAGGTCAGCATAACGTTTCATACAGGCTTCCTTATGGTTCTATTTAAATGTTCTCAAATTTTTATGAGAACGTTAAGAAAACTTTAGTAATCACATGTGTAAGTGTATGCCAAAGTAACCTTCACATAACCGATAATTTCCGTTCTCAGAACGTTAATAAAACCTCTCAGGGAACCTTTCAGATAACAAGAGTAAAACGTTCTCAGAACCTCCCTGGAGCATACTAAAACGTTCTCAGAGCCTCCCTGGAACCTAAGTAAATCGTTCTCAGAACCTCCCTGGAACCATAGTAAATCGTTCTCAGAACCTCCCTGCAACCTAAAAATGAGCTTTCCCTGAACAGAGGAAATGTTCAATTCTGCTCTCAAAACATGACAAAGACTCAGTTTTATCGGTCAGAAAATGTATGGCTTCATTCCCAGAACCAATTGGAAACCAAAAATGTATGTTCCACTACCCAAATATGCTAGCTGGTAAGTGGCCTTAACAATATTTTCAGGGAGCTAAATTTGCAAAAACTGGACTATTTACCAGATTGACAGAGTTATGTATTGCCTAACCCTGATAGTTTCAAGAATAATCTAAAAACGATTTTAATCATCGTTAGATTATTAATGTAAAGTCTACAACAATTCACAATGTCTAACACTGTACTGTACAACCATATAACTTTGTACAACAGGTTGGTCCAAACAAGTATTGTAATTTGTTGAGAAGCATGCATATATATATATACACAGTTGAAGTCAGAAGATTACATACACCTTATCCAAATACATTTAAACTCAGTTTTCACTTAATTGTCAATTCCTGACATTTAATCCTAATAAAAATTCTGTCTCAGGTCAGTTAGGATCAACACTTTATTTTAAGAATGTGACATGTCAGAATAATAGTAGAAATTTTTATTTATTTCAGTGTTTACTTCTTTCATCACTTTTCCAGTGGGTCAGAAGTTTACATACACTCAATTAGTATTTGGTAGCATTGCTTTTAAATTGTTTAACTTGGGTCAAATGTTTTGGGTAGCCTTCCACAAGCTTCCCAAAATAAGTTGGGTGAATTTTGTCCCATTCCTCCTGACAGAGCTGGTGTAACTGAGTCAGGTTTGTAGGCCTCCTTGCTTTTTCAGTTCTGTCCACAAATGTTCTCTGTGATTGAGGTCAGGGCATTGAGATGGCCACTCCAGTACCTTGACTTTGTTGTCCTTAAGCCATTTTGCCACAACTTCGGAAGTATGCTTGGGGTCATTGTTCATTTGGAAGACCCAATTGCGACCAACTTTAACTTCCTGACTGATGTCTTTATATGTTGCTTCAATATATCCACATAATTTTTCTACCTCATAATGCCATCTATTTTGTGAAGTGCACCAGTCCCTCCTGCAGCAAAGCACCCCCACAACATGATGCTGCCACCCCCGTGCTTCACGGTTGGGATGGTGGTCTTCGACTTGCAAGCCTCCCCTTTTTTCCTCCAAACATAACGATGGTCATTATGGCCAAACAGTTCTATTTTTGTTTCAACAGACCAGAGGACATTTCTCCAAAAAGTATGAACTTTGTCCCCATGTGCCGTTTCTGGCTTTTTTTATGGCGGTTTTGGACCAGTGGCTTCTTCCTTGCTGAGCAGCCTTTCAGATTATGTTGATATAGGACTTGTTTCACTGTGGATATAGATACTTTTGTACCTGTTTCCTCCAGCATCTTCACAAGGTCCTTTGCTGTTGTTCTAGGAATTATTTGCACTTTTCGCACCAAGGTACATTCACCACCGCTGCGGGGTCCCATGGTGTTTATACTTGCGTACTATTGTTTGTACAGATGAACGTGGTACCTTCAGGCATTTGTTAATTGCTCCCAAGGATGAACCAGACTTGTGGAGGTCTACAACTTTTTTTTCTGAGGTCTTGGCTGATTTATTTTGTATTTTTCCATGATGTCAAGCAAAGAAGCACTGAGTTTGAAGGTTGGCCTTGAAATACCTCCACAGGTACACCTCCAATTGACTCAAATTATGTCAATTAGCCCATCAGAAGCTTCTAAAGCCATGGAATCCTTATCTGGAATTTTCCAAGCTGTTTAAAGTCACAGTCACCTTAGTGCACGTAAACTTCTGACCCACTGGAATTGTGATACAGTGAATTATAAGTGAAATAATCTGTCTGTAAACAATTGTTGGAAAAAATACTTGTGTCATGCACAAAGTAGATGTCCTAACCGACTTGCCAAAACTATAGTTTGTTTACAAGAAATTTGTGGAGTGGTTGAAAAAACGAGTTTTAATGAAAGTGTACTTGTATGTAAACACCTAAGTGTATGTAAACTTCCGACTTCAACTGTATGCATATGACGCAAAAAATAGGCTACTTGTTTTGTATCTTAGAAATCACTGCGCACCTCATCAGCCCAACCAAGCAACTCATTAACTTGATCTCACTGTAAAAAGCGTCTAGACATTATCACCCATTGCTTAGCAGTAGGGGTTTTTAACAACGAGGTACCGACGGCAACAAAAGTTGTCATCTGCCTCTCCGACCGTCTGCCTCCGACCGTCTGCCTCTCCGACCGTCTGCCTCTCCGACCGTCTGCCTCCGACCGTCTGCCTCTCCGACCGTCTGCCTCTCCGACCGTCTCCGACCGTCTGTCTCTCCGACCGTCTGCCTCTCTGACCGTCTGCCTCTCCGACCATTGTTTGAAGTTTGAATAGCGCTCTCCCCCGGCCTATATTAACATGTCAGGACGACATATTGGCGAAACCTTATGCATCAGCATAATGTTTCTGGATATATAAAACGACTTGACAATAGAACAAAAGGAAATGCAGCTGGTTTCCTGTCTCTCCAGCTTCAGTTTGAAGTGATTGTGTTAGCTGTGTAGTTGGCTAACATTCACTAGAAAGAGCGTCACAGTGGGTGATATAAATAGTCAGTGTTATAATGACAATTTTCATTTATTTTTTACCTTTGTTTAACTAGGCAAGTCCATTAAGAACAAATTCTTATTTTCAATGACGTTTTTTTGGAACATTGGGTTAAAACCTCTTTGGGCTAGGGGGCAGAATTTTTACTTTTGGATAAATAGCGTGCCCAATTTCAACTTCCTGCTACTCATGCCAAGAATATAAGATATGCACATTATTCATATATTTGGATAGAAAACACTCTGAAGTTTCTAAAACTGTTTGAATCATGTCTGTGAGTATAACATAACTTATGTAGCAGGCAAAACCCAGAGGACTAACTGTTCAGATTTTGTTTTTGCCTCTCTCTGTTCCCTGACCTGTTATTGCCAAGGGATATTTCTTAGGTACCTGTTTCCAGTTCCTACCGCTTCCGCTGGATGTCCCCAGTCTTTGGAATTTGGTTGAGGTTATTCCTTTGTGCAATGAAGAAGTAGGCCAACTCGGAACTGGGGACACTTTTGTGAGTTGCGCAAGACGTGAAAAGTGGCGCTGGTTTGTTTTCTTTCCTGTATTGAACACAGATTTCCCCGTCTACAATTTGATCGATTATTAACGTTTAAAAATACCTAAAGTTGTATTACAAAAATAGTTTGAAATATTTTGGCAAAGTTTATAGGCAACTTTTGAAATATTTTGTAGTGATGTTGCATTTTTTGTAAGCTGTTTTTTTCTGGATAAAACACGCTTTATAAATGGACATTTTGGATATATATGGACGGAATTAATCGAACAAAAGGACCAATTGTGATGTTTATGGGACATATTGGAGTGCCAACAAAAGAAGCTCGTCAAAGGTATTGCATGTTTTATATTTTATTTCAGCGTTTTGTGTAGTGCCTGCAGGGTTGAAATATGCTAACTCCTTTGTTTACTGCTGGTGCTATCATTAGATAATAGCTTCTTATGCTTTCGTTGAAAAGCCTTTTTACAATCTGACATGTTGGCTGGATTCACAACGAGTGTAGCTTTAATTGAGTATCTTACATGTGTGATTTAATGAAAGTTAGAATTTTTATTTTATTTGAATCTGGCGCTCTGCATTTTCCCTGGCAATTGGCCAGTTGAGACATTTGCGTCCCGCCTATCCCTAACTAGTTTTAACTGCCTTGATCAGGGGCAGAACGACATATTTTTTTACCTTGTCAGCTCGGGGATTTTATCTTGCAACCTTTCGGTTACTAGTCCAACACTCTAACCACTAGGCTACCTGCCCGCCCAATAATGACCTTTTCTGTATATTTGGTCCGGCAGTAGGCTACAAGTATAGCCTGTAGTGTATATCTGCTTGATGAGCAAGATGATCGAGGCACTAAATTCAGCAGCACGGATAGCGCTAACACTTTCAGCAGAAGCACTAGCTGTGCCTTCCCACAGCAATCTGCCAGAACAAACGGTGCCAATCGAACTAACGACCTGAGGGTTTGGCTGGTAACGATGCCAATTATCTACGGTACAACAGCAACACAGCCGTGCAACAAAAACAAAAAAGGTATTTTAACACGCCCTCTCGTGTAAAAACCTCTGTTCTGCTCTCCTCTCCTCCCTCCAGTGCAGACGGTGAGTTCGCCGTGACCCACATGACCAAGGCCCACCTGTTCTACAATGGGAAGGTGCGCTGGGTTCCCCCGGCCATCTATAAGTCCTCCTGCTCTATAGACGTTACCTTCTTCCCCTTCGACCAGCAGAACTGTAAGATGAAGTTTGGCTCTTGGACCTACGACAAGGCTAAAATAGACCTGGAACGCTTCGAGGTATGGGATTGTATCAATCAAATCAAGCAAGCAATGTTGTACATGTGTTGTACAAGATGTGAATGACGTGGATAACGTGTGAATGCACAGTGTTTATTTGTTATACAGATCTTGAACCAGGCTACTGTATATGTTATTGCTAACTCCATTGCTGTCAGAAGCTAGTTTTCCATCCAACTCGCGACAGATTTTCATGTTAATTTTCTAGAATCGGCATAAAGAAAACAATTTTCCCCACCAGTGGTATTTCCATCAAACAGACTTGTCTGTTAAAATCCGTGGGTGATGATGTAGTGCACACAAAATGTACTTTTTCCATTTAAGTTTTCCAAGTGCAAAATAAACATTTAAAGTTCAATGTGTTTCCATCACATTTTATACGGACGACTTTGTCACAAAGAAACTGTTGCGTAAAATAGCAAATGTGAGCTTGATGAACTTCACAGTTTGGGGAAAGTGCATGGTGATGAGCTTGATGAACTTCATAGGGTGGGGAAAGTGCACGGTGATGAGCTTGATGAACTTCACAGGGTGGGGAAAGTGCACGGTGATGAGCTTGATGAACTTCACAGGGTGGGGAAAGTGCACGGTGATGAGCTTGATGAACTTCACAGGGTGGGGAAAGTGCACGGTGATGAGCTTGATGAACTTCACAGGGTGGGGAAAGTGCACGGTGATGAGCTTGATGAACTTCACAGGGTGGGGAAAGTGCACGGTGATGAGCTTGATGAACTTCACAGGGTGGGGAAAGTGCACGGTGATGAGCTTGATGAACTTCACAGGGTGGGGAAAGTAAACGGTGATGAGCTTGATGCTCTTTTCCAATACAACTCGAGGGTCTTATTCTGGTGACGTGATCATCGATGCATGGCTGCCGATTGACAAATCTCGCTCTTTTGTCAACAATAATCTCATCATGCTGGATGTGCCGAGAGGCGGAAAAAGATCCCAATTGTCATACTTGAGTAAAAATAAAGATATCTTTAATAGATTAATTAATTAATACATTTTACTACTTCACTCAAGTGAAGTAACCGTCGCCTAGTAAAACATTACCTGAGTAAAAGTCTAAAAGTATTTGGTTTTAAATATTAAAAATGGCAAAAAGTGTCTGAATACTTTCCGAATGCAGTGTATGTAAGTAACAAAATTAAATGTAATTGCTAAAATACTTAAGAATCAAAGTAAAAGTATGAATCATTCCTTATATTTAGCAAACCAGACGATTTTACTGATAGCCAGGGACACACTCCAAGGCTCAGACATAATTTACAAATGAAGCATTTGTGTTTAGTGAGTTCACCACATCAGAGGCAGCAGGGATGACCAGGGATGTGCTCTTGATAAGTGCGTGAATTCTCACAATTCTCCTGTCCTGCTAAGCATTCAAAATGTAACTAGTACATTTGGGTGTAAGGGAAAATGTATTGAGTAAAAAGTACATAACATTTTCATTAGTTGTCAAAAATATAAATAGTAAACTACAAATACCCCCCGAAAAACTACTTAAGTAGCAAAATGTATTTTTATGTGCAATAAGTCATCACGCACAGCCTTTTATCCGCAACAAGTCAATTTGATGGAAACATATCATAGGCCAGGTCGCAATTGTAAATGAGAACTTTTTCTCAACTTGCCCACCTGGTTAAATAAAGGTGAAATAAAAATAAATAAATAAATGAATATAAATAAATCTGGTGGGGAAAACGCGCAGATTTGCATGAAAATCTGGCGCCAATTGAATGGAAACGTGGCTAGTGTCAAGCCACACAGAGAGTAGAATCACACTGGCACCAGACAAGTGTGACAAAGGAACACTTGAAGCTCATCTCCATCCCCTAGAACCCGACAGACCCGAACCACTATATTTATACAGTATGATATAAGTTTATAGATGTCTTGTGATGCCATATGAAGTCTTTGAAGAGTGGGACGGTTGATCTCTATCCCCTAGAACACTGTGGATCTGAACAACTACTGGGAGAGTGGAGAGTGGGCCATCATCAACGCAGTGGGAACCTACAACACCAAGAAGTACGACTGCTGTCATGAGATCTACCCTGATATCACCTACTTCTTCATCATCAGACGGCTGCCTCTCTTCTACACCATCAACCTGATCATCCCCTGTCTGCTCATCTCCTGTCTGACCGTCCTAGTCTTCTACCTCCCCTCAGGTAGGTCCTAGTCTTCTATCTTCCCTCAGGTAGTTCCTAGTCTTATATCTCCCCTCAGGTAGGTCCTAGTCTTCTATCTCTCCTCAGGTAGTTCCTAGTCTTCTATCTCCCCTCAGGTAGGTCCTAGTCTTCTATCTCCCCTCAGGTAGATTCCTAGTCCCCCCCCAGGTAGGTCCTAGTCTTATATCTTCCCTCAGGTAGGTCCTAGTCTTCTACCTCCCCTCAGGTAGGTCCTAGTCTTCTATCTTCCCTCAGGTAGTTCCTAGTCTTCTACCTCCCCTCAGGTAGGTCCTAGTCTTCTATCTCCCCTCAGGTAGGTCCTAGTCTTCTATCTCCCCTCAGGTAGGTCCTAGTCTTCTATCTCCCCTCAGGTAGGTCCTAGTCTCATCTCAGGTATGGTCCTAGTCTCCCCTCAGGTAGGTCCTAGTCTCCCCTCAGGTAGGTCCTAGTCTCCCCTCAGGTAGGTCCTAGTCTCCCCTCAAGTAGGTCCTAGTCTCCCCTCAGGTAGGTCTTAGTCTCCCATCTCCCCTCAGGTAAGTAGATTAACAGAGAATGTCCGTAATGTTACCGGTGTAAAACGGTTGGCTAGTTAGAGGTGAAGCTAGTAGAGTTTCAATCGGTGACATCACTCACTCACTCAGAACTTGACGTATTTGTTGTTTTCCTTTTTGCTCTGCAAGAGCCACTGCCTTTTTGGAGCAATAACTAATGATGAGTTGTCGGTGACTGTTGTTCGATGTGTTCAGAGGGTCCCTGGTTCGAGCCCAGGTTTGGGCAAGAGAGACGGAAGCAATACTTTTTAATTTTTTTTTAGCTAACGTCCCCATCTAGTGGAGGTTTTGGAACATCACAGGTTGATACAACTGAAAATAGTCCAGATTTCACACACATATTGTATATATACAGTGCCTTGCGAAAGTATTCGGCCCCCTTGAAATTTGCGACCTTTTGCCACATTTCAGGCTTCAAACATAAAGATATAAAACTGTATTTTTTTGTGAAGAATCAACAACAAGTGGGACACAATCATGAAGTGGAACAACATTTATTGGATATTTCAAACTTTTTTTTGCTGTAAGTCGCTTGGGGTATGTCTCTATCAGTTTTGCACATCGAGAGACTGAATTTTTTTCCCATTCCTCCTTGCAAAACAGCTCAAGCTCAGTGAGGTTGGATGGAGAGCATTTGTGAACAGCAGTTTTCTATGTGATAATGTCTAGCTGAAAATGTGGAGGTGAAGTCCAGGAAGGTCTTCACTTCTCCCTGGTTCTCCGCCTGACAACTCCACTTCCTGTTGTTGTCCTTCCTCTGGAGAGTCGCAGTCAGAGTGATGTCACAGTCAGAGTGCTGTCACAGTCAGAGTGCTGTCACAGTCAGAGTGCTGTCACAGTCAGAGTGATGTCACAGTCAGAGTGATGTCACAGTCAGAGTGATGTCACAGTCAGTGTGCTGTCACAGTCAGAGTGATGTCACAGTCAGAGTGATGTCACAGTCAGAGTGCTGTCACAGTCAGAGTGCTGTCACAGTCAGTGGTCTTTGTGAGCTGGTATCCGGAGTCTCCCTGCAGCTCAGTACCTGTCTCATCCACCCAGCTCAGACTATCATATAAGAAACAGCTTCCAGTTCCAGCCCAGATGGTCTGAAAGCACCTTAAGGTCACTGGTCGATCAGGCCTTAGATCCCTGGGGGTGGACAACGACACTAAGACAGAAATTAATATATTTTAACTTAACTGTTAAAGATACATAAAATACATATATTAATGGATTATTTGACTAAAAACCAACTGGGTTGAAACAGTGATATTCACTGGTAAGAAGATTCACATTCACAAAAGCAACCTCTCCACGTTGGGGTCCACCCTCGGTAAAGGTATTGTAGACACTGGTATTATCCAGCATCCTCGGCTCTGACATGCTGAACATGTCGAGAGCAGTCAGACTCTCAGACCCTCAGTCTCTCAGCTCCTCTCTGAGGTTTCTGTTCTAACCTGTCCCTCCACAAACCAACTCAGTGATGGGCTTGTGGAGATCTCCAAAAACACCATGCAATTGAGGAGCAGTTTGGTTAAACCACGTTGGGACACAGCAGACTGACGTCGTTTCCCACATTGGAGTACAGAGAGTCACCACTGACCCCTGGATAGAGAGAACACGTTCCAGGATAGAGAGAACATGTTTCTGGATAGAGAGAACACGTATCTGGATAGAGAGAACACGTTTCTGGATAGAGAGAACACGTTTCTGGATAGAGAGAACACGTTTCTGGATAGAGAAACGTTCCAGGATAGAGAGAACATGTTTCTGGATAGAGAGAACACGTTTCTGGATAGAGAGAACACATTTCTGGATAGAGAGAACACGTTTCTGGATAGAGAGACGTTCCAGGATAGAGAGAACACGTTTCTGGAATAGAGAGAACACGATTCTGGATAGAGAGAACATGTTTCTGGATAGAGAGAAAACGTTTCTGGATAGAGAGAACACGTTTCTGGATAGAGAGAACATGTTTCTGGATAGAGAGAACATGTTTCTGGATAGAGAGACGTTCCAGGATAGAGAGAACACGTTTCTGGAATAGAGAGAACACGTTTCTGGAATAGAGAGAACACGTTTCTGGATAGAGAGAACACGTTTCTGGATAGAGAGAACACGTTTCTGGATAGAGAGAACACGTTTCTGGATAGAGAGAACACGTTTCTGGAATAGAGAGAACACGTTTCTGGATAGAGAGAACACGTTTCTGGATAGAGAGAACACGTTTCTGGATAGAGAGAACACGTTTCTGGATAGAGAGAACAAGTTTCTGGATAGAGAGAACATGTTTCTGGATAGAGAGAACACGTTTCTGGATAGAGAGAAAACGTTTCTGGATAGAGAGAACACGTTTCTGGATAGAGAGAACACGTTTCTGGATAGAGAGAACACGTTTCTGGATAGAGAGAACATGTTTCTGGATAGAGAGAACACGTTTCTGGATAGAGAGAACACGTTTCTGGATATAGAGAACACATATCTTAGAAAACGTCTCTTTTGTGCACATTGTGGTGTTTTGTTTTGGACAGTTACATGCTGAAATACAAATTCTGTGTTAAATAAATAAATACATACATCATTAAAACCATTTAATGCTGAACTTTAGGCTTCTAGTGAACAATGATACTCAACATATTTTGAGTTGAATGTGTGACTCAAGTGTTGGAGTGGTTGTTTAAACGGCAGTCCAAGAAGCCCCTTTCCCCCATAGCAGGGTTTGAGACGTTGTTTAAATGACAGTACAGGAAGCCCCTTTCCCCATAGCAGGGTTTGAGACGTTGTTTTAACGGCAGTACAAGAAGCCGTTAAACATTCCCAGTGGGTCAGAAGTTTACATACACTCAATTGGTATTTGGTAGCATTGCCCTTAAATTGTTTACTTGGGTCAAATGTTTTGGGTAGCCTTCCACAAGCTTCCCACAATAAGTTGGGTGAATGTTGGCCCATTCCTCCTGACAGAGCTGGTGTTACTGAGTTGGGTTTGTAGGCCTTCTTGCTCGCACACGCTTTTTCAGTTCTGCCCACACATTTTCTATAGGATTGAGGTCAGGGCTTTGTGATGGCCACTCCAATACCTTGACTTGGTTGTCCTTAAGCCATTTTGCTACAACTTTGGAAGTATGTTTGGGGTCATTGTCCATTTGGAAGACCCATTTGCGACCAAGCTTTAACTTCCTGACTGATGTCTTGAGATGTTCCTTTAATATATCCACATAATTGTCCTACCTCATGATGCCATCTATTTTGTGAAGTGCACCAGTCCCTCCTGCAGAAAAGCACCTGATGATGCTGCCACCCCCGTGCTTCAAAGTTGGGATGGTGTTTTTCGGCTTGCAAGCCTCCCACTTTTTCCTCGAAACATAATGATGGTCATTATGGCCAAACAGTTCTATTTTTGTTTCATCAGACCAGAGGACATTTCTCCAAAAAGTATGATCTTTGTCCCCATGTGCAATTGCAAACCGTAGTCTGTCTTTTTTATGCCGGTTTTGGAGCAGTGTCTTCTTCCTTGCTGATTGGCCTTTCAGGTTATGTCGATATAGGACTTGTTTTACTGTGGATATAAATACATTTGTACTTGTTTCCTCCAGCATCTTCACAAGGTCCTTTTCTGTTGTTCTGGGATTGATTTGCACTTTTCGCACCAAAGTACGTTCATCTCTAGGAGACAGAACGCGTCTCCTTCCTGGTACCTTCAGTCATTTGTAAATTGCTCCCAAGAATGAACCAGACTTGTGGAGGTCTTGTCTTTTTATGTTCCAATGATGTGTAAATGACAAAGTAGAAGTCCTAACCGACTTGCCAAAACTATAGTTTGTTAACAAGAAATTTGTGGAGTGGTTGAAAAACGAGTTTTAATGACTCCAACCTAAGTGTACGTAAACTTCCGACTTCATCTGTATCTATCAGGTGGTTGAATTATGTTGAATATCATATTTGATAAGTCATAGTTTCTTTGAACTTGTTTCAATGTTGACAGTAAAATGTTATATTTGAATCAATTTCATTGTTGCAATTTCAGGCCTTCGACTTAAATAAAGACATACCTACCTATATTGAAATAAAATGTGAAGCCACAGTCAAACAATTCCTGCCTGAACAGTGACTCCTACTGGTATATGAAGGCTAATGTATGTCAGTGAGAACTAGTCTACTGTACCATCCAGATGCCTACCTCTATGTACCCTGTTCAGCTTTGGAAACAAGCAGCGTTCGTTTCTTCTGAGCGGTCATGTCAACACCTATGGATACTGATGCACGTCCATACTCCTTTGCGTTGACCAATAGACTACCCGAATAATGTCGACAGGTTAAAAGTAACTCCTTCTTCTTTTCTTAAACAAGCTGTATGTGAAAGTGAATTCGGAGTGAGGTTGGGTTTATTTTGGCTACGTTGACATCTGATTTACCCAAAGGACACCATCATTTCAACGTGAAGCTAAGTTTACTATCATTCATTCATGACTGATCTTTTGAAGTTACCATTAGCTCTATAAATACGATGCCAAATTCATGATATTAATATTAAACCTTAACATTTGGAAATTGTCTTTTACAAATATGATATTCATCATTTATATGGATGAGATAATATCCAAATGTAAGTGTCTCTTTTTTGATTTCACAAATGTTCTATTCTATTTATAGGGCTAAGTTGCCAAAAGGCAGTCTTTTCCATGGTAACAAACCTTTCTGTTTAGTTTATACCCCTGGTAAAGGCAGTCTTTTCCATGGTAACAAACCTTTCTGTTTAGTTAATACCCCTGGTAAAGGCAGTCTTTTCCATGGTAACAAACCTTTCTGTTTAGTTTATACCCCTGGTAAAGGCAGTCTTTTCCATGGTAACAAACCTTTCTGTTTAGTTAATACCCCTGGTAAAGGCAGTCTTTTCCATGGTAACAAACCTTTCTGTTTAGTTAATACCCCTGGTAAAGGCAGTCTTTTCCATGGTAACAAACCTTTCTGTTTAGTTAATACCCCTGGTAAAGGCAGTCTTTTCCATGGTAACAAACCTTTCTGTTTAGTTAATACCCCTGGTAAAGGCAGTCTTTTCCATGGTAACAAACCTTTCTGTTTAGTTTATACCCCTGGTAAAGACAGTCTTTTCCATGGTAACAAACCTTTCTGTTTAGTTAATACCCCTGGTAAAGGCAGTCTTTTCCATGGTAACAAACCTTTCTGTTTAGTTAATACCCCTGGTAAAGGCAGTCTTTTCCATGGTAACAAACCTTTCTGTTTAGTTAATACCCCTGGTAAAGGCAGTCTTTTCCATGGTAACAAACATTTCTGTTTAGTTAATACCCCTGGTAAAGGCAGTCTTTTCCATGGTAACAAACCTTTCTGTTTAGTTAATACCCCTGGTAAAGGCAGTCTTTTCCATGGTAACAAACCTTTCTGTTTAGTTAATACCCCTGGTAAAGACAGTCTTTTCCATGGTAACAAACCTTTCTGTTTAGTTAATACCCCTGGTAAAGGCAGTCTTTTCCATGGTAACAAACCTTTCTGTTTAGTTAATAACCCTGGTAAAGGCAGTCTTTTCCATGGTAACAAACCTTTCTGTTTAGTTAATACCCCTGGTAAAGGCAGTCTTTTCCATGGTAACAAACCTTTCTGTTTAGTTAATACCCCTGGTAAAGGCAGTCTTTTCCATGGTAACAAACCTTTCTGTTTAGTTAATACCCCTGGTAAAGGCAGTCTTTTCCATGGTAACAAACCTTTCTGTTTAGTTAATACCCCTGGTAAAGGCAGTCTTTTCCATGGTAACAAACCTTTCTGTTTAGTTAATACCCCTGGTAAAGGCAGTCTTTTCCATGGTAACAAACCTTTCTGTTTAGTTTATACCCCTGGTAAAGACAGTCTTTTCCATGGTAACAAACCTTTCTGTTTAGTTAATACCCCTGGTAAAGACAGTCTTTTCCATGGTAACAAACCTTTCTGTTTAGTTAATACCCCTGGTAAAGGCAGTCTTTTCCATGGTAACAAACCTTTCTGTTTAGTTAATACCCCTGGTAAAGGCAGTCTTTCCCATGGTAACAAACCTTTCTGTTTAGTTAATACCCCTGGTAAAGGCAGTCTTTTCCATGGTAACAAACCTTTCTGTTTAGTTAATACCCCTGGTAAAGGCAGTCTTTTCCATGGTAACAAACCTTTCTGTTTAGTTAATAACCCTGGTAAAGGCAGTCTTTTCCATGGTAACAAACCTTTCTGTTTAGTTAATACCCCTGGTAAAGGCAGTCTTTTCCATGGTAACAAACATTTCTGTTTAGTTAATACCCCTGGTAAAGGCAGTCTTTTCCATGGTAACAAACCTTTCTGTTTAGTTAATACCACTGGTAAAGGCAGTCTTTTCCATGGTAACAAACCTTTCTGTTTAGTTAATACCCCTGGTAAAGGCAGTCTTTTCCATGGTAACAAACCTTTCTGTTTAGTTAATACCCCTGGTAAAGGCAGTCTTTTCCATGGTAACAAACCTTTCTGTTTAGTTAATACCCCTGGTAAAGGCAGTCTTTTCCATGGTAACAAACCTTTCTGTTTAGTTAATACCCCTGGTAAAGGCAGTCTTTTCCATGGTAACAAACCTTTCTGTTTAGTTAATACCCCTGGTAAAGGCAGTCTTTTCCATGGTAACATAACTGTTCTGTTAAGTTGCAAAATACACAAAACAAAGGTTTTTTCTTCTACTTAAATGTGTGAAAAGCCTAATCCTTTACTGTAAATTGATATTTTGTGGTTAAACTGAAATACCACTTAATAATTTCTTGATAATTTCTCTCTGCCCAACATTAGAAAAACAGATTTGTTCTATACTTGTGTTTGTGTGTGTGTGTGTGTGTGTGTGTGTGTGTGTGTGTGTGTGTGTGTGTGTGTGTGTGTGTGTGTGTGTGTGTGTGTGTGTGTGTGTGTGTGTGTGTGTGTGTGTGTGTGTGTGTGTGTGTGTGTTTTGGGGGGGGGGTTGGATTGGTAGCAAAAATACACATTTCCATTTCCTGCAAGATAGTAAGTAAAGTCTGTTTGTTTCTTCTTCTCCTCTTTCTCCTCGTTGTTTCAGACTGTGGGGAGAAGATCACTCTGTGTATCTCCGTCCTCCTCTCCCTCACCGTCTTCCTGCTCCTCATTACGGAGATCATCCCTTCCACCTCCCTGGTCATCCCTCTGATTGGAGAGTATCTCCTCTTCACCATGATCTTCGTCACTCTCTCCATCGTCATCACCGTGTTTGTCCTCAACGTCCACCACCGCTCCCCGGGGACCCATAAGATGCCTCGGTGGGTCCACTCTGTCTTCCTGGACCTGATCCCCAGGTGGCTGTTCATGAGGCGACCCGCGCCGGACGGACGGAGACGCAGGTTGTTGATGCTCCAGCAGGGGGCAGCGGTGGCACGGTACCAGGGACGGACCATCAACCCCAGACCAGCAGGTTAGGTGCTGATAATGATGAGGACCACATGGGAAATAAGTCCCTAGTCTCTGTTTGCATCCCAAATGGCACCATGTTCCCTATATGCTTCCCTGACCAGGACAAATGGCACCATGTTCCCTATATGCTTCCCTGACCAGGACAAATGGCACCATAGTCCTTCTAAACTGCCCTGACCAGGACAAATGGCACCATATTACTTCTATAATGCCCTGACCAGGACAAATGGCACCATATTCCTTCTATACTGCCCTGACCAGGAAAAATGGCACCATGTTTCCTATATACTGCCCTGACCAGTACAAATGGCACCATATTCCTTCTATACTGCCCTGACCAGGACAAATAGCACCATATTCCTTCTATATATTGCCCTGACCAGGACAAATGGCACCATGTTCCCTATATACTGCCCAGACCAGGACGTACCACCAACACCACTACCAGACTACCAGATGAGTTTCTTTACATTTTTAACCAGAAAGTCCCATTGAAGTCAGATAACCTTTTTCCTAGGTGAGACCTGAGGCCAAATCCACAAAGAGCCTCTTTAGTGATAAGAGTCCCACCTAGTGGACAGATATTTAGGAGACCTCATGAGCTGTCCTCACCAGTTCAGAGTTGAGGCCTAATTCATAGTATATGCCTAAGTACTTATAAACTCTAGGATAATAAATAATCACATATTTTTCTTTAAATTATTTCATGAACCTAAATCCTGTTATTTCAAGTTGTCCCTTTGGAGCACATGCTGAAGCGATTTAGAGTAGATGAACGGGGCCGGATAAAGATTTCACAGGCCGCAGGGCTTTGTTTTTTTCAGAACAGCTTCAGTTCTTCGGTTCATGGACTCTGCAAGGTGTTGAAAGCGTTCCACAGGGATGCTGGCCCATGTTGACTCTACAAGGTGTTGAAAGCGTTCCACAGGGATGCTGGCCCATGTTGACTCCGATGCTTCTCACAGTTGTAGTTGGCTGGACGTCTTTTGGGCATTTGATCATTTTTGACACATGAAACCGTTGCAGAAATCGTTGCAGTTCATGACACAAAGCGTTGCGCCTGGTACCTACTACCATACCCTGTTTAAAGGCACTTCAATCTTTTGTCAAAGGATTCTCAGACCATGAGATCCAAAAATTCTCTGGTCTGATGAAACCAAGATTGAACTCTTAATGCCAAGCGTCACGTCTGGAGGAAACCTGGCTCCATCTCTACGGTGAAGCATGGCGGTGGCGGCAGCATCAACCGTGTGGGGATGTTTTTCAGCGTTATGAACTGGGAGACTAGTCAGGATCAAGGGAAAGATGAGTGGAGAAAAGTACAAAGAGATCCTTGATGAAAACCTGCTCCAGAGCACTCAGGACCTGAGACTGGGGTGAAGGTTCACCTTCCAACAGGACAACGACCCTAAGCAACACAGCCAAGGCAACGCAGGAGTGGCTTCGGGACAAGTTTCTGAATGTCCTTGAGTGGCCCAGCCAGAGCCCGGACTTGAACCCGATCGAACATCTCTGGAGAGACCTGAAAATAACTGTGTAACCCCATCCAACCTAACAGAGCTTGATTTTTTCTTATGTTTTATGATGTTCATATAATGTTCATATGATGTTCATATGTTTTTAATCTATATATGTTGTATTTACTCCCATAGAAGAGACAACTCTTTGGGGCCCTTCCCAGACCCATATTAATCCCAGTCTTCCACTAACAACCACTCTCAGTGAACATGTCTTTAAAGTCCAAGACTAGAACATCTGCGTCCTGAATATCAGCCCTATATGTATTTCAAATTTCTCAAATTAATTTCCCTTCTTTCTCCCAGGTCTAGGCCTTCCTCCCTTCCTCAGCACCTCAGCCAGCTGGCTCCGGGACGGAGGAGGGACAACGGAGGACCTCCAAAGACGGACCCTTTGTTATGAGGACCTTGAGCTGGGGGAGCTGACGTCTTACTTCTCCTTCCGTCCTCCGTCACCCAGACCTCCGGGCTCCACCCCTCCGCCCCAGCAGAACCATCCACACCCAGGGGCAGGGCAGCCTCATAACCGCCTGGATGGAGGGGTTGAAGGAGGAGGAGGTGGGGTGAATAGAAGGGTTAACCCGACCCAGCGACCGGCTAACTTGGTGTCAGACTCTAGAGAGATAGAGTTCCCTCTGTCTCCCAGCGTGATACGTGCTCTGGAGGGACTGCACTATATCGCAGACCACCTGAGGGCAGAGGACGCAGACTTCAGTGTGAGTATTTATGTTATACAGATCCTTTGTATTCCACTAAAAGGATCTTTCCATTTCTGAAATGCCAAGTATCTACAATGACTACCCAGAAAACCATTTGGCAGTGACGGTACACCGGTATACTGGTTATGACAGGCATACAGCAACACAGATGAACGAGGTAGCATTTGTAGCTCTAATATTGCACATAGCCTCTATTTTTTGTTGTTGTAGAACATTCAATTACAATGATTGTTCAATTTAAACCATCATGTTCATTGCACTCAATCCAACTAAAAGTGTTATCATTCATTCATATGTCTCTCTCGCTCATCTCTCTCTCATCTCTCTCATCTCTCTTTCTCTCTCTCATCTCTCTCATCGCTCATCCCTCTCTCTCTCTTTCTTTCTCTCATCGCTCTTTCTCTCTCTCATCTCTCTCTCTCTTTCTCATCTCTCTCTCTCTTTCTCATCTCTCTCTCTCATCTCTCTTTCTCTCTCATCTCTCTCATCTCTCTCTCCATCCAGGTGAAGGAAGATTGGAAGTACGTTGCCATGGTGATCGACCGTATCTTCCTGTGGATGTTTATCATTGTGTGTCTCCTAGGAACCATTGGACTCTTCCTCCCTCCCTGGCTGGCTGGCATGATATAGGACCTGGACTCTTCCTCGCTCCCTGGCTGGCAGGCATGAAATAGGACCTGGACTCTTCCTTCCTACCTGACCAGAATGATATAGGACCTGGACACTTCCTTCCTACCTGGCCAGTATGATATATGACCTGGACTCTTCCTTCCTACGTGGCCAGCATGATATAGGACCTGGAAGCTTCCTTCCTTCCTAGCTGGCCAGCATGATATAGGACCTGGACACTTCCTTCCTACCTGGCTGGCCAGCATGATATAGGACCTAGAATCTTCCTCCCTCCCTGGCTAGCCAGCATGATATAGGCCCTGGACTCTTCCTCCCTCCCTGGTTGGCCAGCATGATATAGGACCTGGACTCTTCCTCCCTCCCTGGCTGGCCAGCATGATATAGGACCTGGACGCTTCCTTCCTACCTGGCTGGCCAGCATGATATAGGACCTGGAAACTTCCTTCCTACCTGGCTGGCCAGCATGATATAGGACCTGGACACTTCCTCCCTACCTGGCCAGCATGATATATGACCTGGACGCTTCCTTCCTACCTGGCTGGCCAGCATGATATAGGACCTGGAAACTTCCTTCCTGCCTACCTGGCCAGCATGATATATGACCTGGACTCTTCCTTCCTACCTGGCCAGCATGATATAGGACCTGGACACTTCCTTCCTGCCTGGCTGGCCAGCATGATATAGGACCTGGACTCTTCCACCCTCACTGGCTGGCTGGCATGATATAGGCCCTGGACTCTTCCTTCCTACCTGGCTGGCCAGCATGATATAGGACCTGGACACTTCCTTCCTACCTGGCTGGCCAGAATGATATAGGACCTAGACTCTTCCTCCCTCCCTGGCAGCCTGAATGATATAGGACCTGGACTCTTCCTTCCTACCTGGCCAGCATAATATAGGACCTAGACACTTCCTCCCTGGCTGGCCAGCATGATATAGGACCTGGACACTTCCTCCCTGGCTGGCCAGCATGATATAGGACCTAGACACTTCCTCCCTGGCTGGCCAGCATGATATAGGATCTGGACACTTCCTTCCTACCTGGCTGGCCAGCATGATATAGGACCTGGACACGTCCTTCTTACCTGGCTGGCCAGCATGATATAGGACCTGGACTCTTCCTTCCTACCTGGCTGGCCAGCATGACATAGGACCAGTACTCTTCCTCCCTCCCTGGCTGGCCAGCATGATATAGGACCTGGACTCTTCCTCCCTCCCTGGCTGGCTGGCATAATATAGGCCCTGGACTCTTCCTTCCTACCTGGCTGGCCAGCATGATATAGGACCTAGACTCTTCCTCCCTCCCTGGCTGGCCTGCATGATATAGGACCTGGATTCTTCCTTCCTACCTGGCCAGCATAATATAGGACCTAGACACTTCCTCCCTGGCTGGCCAGCATGATATAGGACCTGGACACTTCCTCCCTGGCTGGCCAGCATGATATAGGACCTAGACACTTCCTCCCTGGCTGGCCAGCATGATATAGGACCTGGATACTTCCTTCTTACCTGGCTGGCCAGCATGATATAGGACCTAGACACTTCCTCCCTGGCTGGCCAGCATGATATAGGATCTGGAAACTTCCTCCCTCCCTGGCTGGCCAGCATGATATAGGACCTGGACACGTCCTCCCTCCCTGGCTGGCCAGCATGATATAGGACCTGGACTCTTCCTTCCTACCTGGCCAGCATGATCTAGGACCTGGACTCTTCCTCCCTGGCTGGCCAGCATGATATAGGACCTGGACTCTTCCTCTACCTGGCCAGCATGATATGGGACCTGGACTCTTCCTTCCTACCTGGCTGGCCAGCATGATATAGGACCTAGACTCTTCCTCCCTCCCTGGCTGGCCTGCATGATATAGGACCTGGATTCTTCCTTCCTACATGGCCAGCGTAATATAGGACCTAGACACTTCCTCCCTGGCTGGCCAGCATGATATAGGACCTGGACTCTTCCTCTACCTGGCCAGCATGATATGGGACCTGGACTCTTCCTTCCTACCTGGCTGGCCAACATGATTTAGGACCGGGGGTCTGGGCCTGAGATCTACCATGCCTGGCCGGCATGATTTAGCATCTGGGGTCTGGGCCTGAGATCTACCATTCCTGGCACAGGACTGGCTGGCATCACCTAGGGCCAGTAGACGTAACCTCTACCTTCTGCCCCCGGAGCAGGCAGTGGTACTAGCACTACGACAACGGTGTGCAGTAACTTCAACCACTAGGTTGTTTTTTTTGCAAAAATAATGGTTTTAGGAAGATGATTAACTGTTACGAAACATCGTATCCAAGCAGGCAGAAGACCGTCGGGCACAGTAACAGTGCAAACGAGCTCTCTAGTGGAAGCTTTCTGTTCCACATAGGAATAAACACAACTGAGGAAGTAACTAGGTGAATGACTGGCACTACCAATGTACTGCTTCATAACAATATCAAACACATGCTGTTGTGGTAATAAATACTGTATAAACAGAAACGCATGTTTTGGGAATTTGGGAGTCGATAGGAAAAGAAAATGTCAGATTTTAGTAACTGATTTAACGTTTGCACCAAGAGTACTGATTGAAGTCTTTACATTGGCCTAACGTACGAAAATGGGAACATCCTCCAAAAAAAACACCAAAAAATGTTTGTTAATAACATTTACGACACAAATGATAATTTTTGTAACGTTGGGACTATAAATATTCTATCGGCACAAAACTTAGTTCTGAGATATTGAGTATTAAAGTTTTCACAGCCTTGATCTCAGAAATGTTTTGATGTGAATTCTTCTTTCATAACCCAGTAAGGTCATGACCTTAAAGGTCAAAGGCACAAGTACAGAGTATCAAAAATCCTGAGACATTTGTAAAACAGTTTTATTAGGGGGGGGGGGGGGGTGCAATCACAGGTAGATAGAACCTTATGGCTCCAAAATGTCAATCTAATACACATCTAAGTTTTAAAGAAGACTATAGCTATTTGAATACATAAATGATAGATGAATACCCTATTTAGATCAAATAGAGTCAGAACACCTTTCATAAAATGTATTACAATCATCAGAGTACTTATTGTCATCACCGACCAGTGTGTTGTTGTTTTGTTGCTTGCGTTCCATTATTGTTGGCTAGACTAGCCTAGACCATACTTAGGAGGGAGATGGTAAAGACGTGTTCTGATTAGTTCGCCTGTATTGGTTCATGCTTGTGATTGGATTGCAGATAGCGCCATGTTCAAATGGCTTTATGCAGATATAATTTTCCAGTTTTTCATTTTTTTTCCCCCCACTTAACATTAACTTTAAACAAAAAAAGTATAATTTCACAGATATATGAATTACCATCTAAAGATCAATTATATGTAACTAATTCCTTCTTGACTAAAGATGTATAGTCCCCAAGGTCTTGTTTTGTCACAGTGTCTGGCATGTTTATTTAAGATCGGTCCATTGTCTCTATCCATGATGATACAGATGAGTACAAGATAAGGGGGGGGAAACATTGAAGGGTGCAGGATATTCAAATATTAACTGGCATTTTCCTAACTTTCCTAAATTCTCTATCATAGCACAGAAAACATACTTTTACCTAAATATATATATATTTAAAAAAAAATACAATACTGTCAGTTAAATTTAATATACTAACCTGATGTAAAAACAGAAAGGTAATGGGTATTATATCTATTTGGTCAAACTCTTAGTCTAGGAACAAATATTCCACATTCCATGAAACAACACATATGCAAATTAATACATCTATTGATCTGGCCAGTAATACTAGAAACATGTGAAAATAACCTAGAAGTAATTTAACCTGGATACCTAAACAGATAGAGAAACTATTTAAAATAACCGATACAATTCAAGACACGAGATGATACAGAAATCTTTTCTGGTAGTTTGAATTCTGACACACTTAATTCAACTTAAAATGAAACCTTGACCACTGTACTCCCGAGTCCATCCATTCAGTCGCAACATACTTGGCTCTGTTCCGTCCTCCAGCTTAAAAAACAAAAGATGTGGGGGGGTGTCCTGTGGGTATTTACCCCACTATGGGGTCTCCGGTTTGGGCTTGGCCAGGTTGGCCCTGACCCTGGCCTGGTCCACAGCATCCAGAAGGTTCTTCCCATCCATGGCCAGGTTGTGTGCTGCGGTCAGCATCTGTTTCTTACACTCTTCCTTCAGAGAGGTGACGGCGTTCTGCTGGGCCAGACGCATCTTACTGATCAACTCTGACATGTCGTTGTTCAACAGCTTCTGGGTCCCCTCGATCTGACCAAGGGGAGGAGAGAAGGGAGAGAGGGAGTGGGGAAGAGGAGACAGGGAATAGTTAGTCAACTATGACATGTCGTTGTTCAACAGCTTCTGGGTCCCCTCGATCTGACCAGGGGGAAAGAGGGGGAGGAGAGAAGGGAGAGAGGGAGTGGGGAAGAGGAGATAGGGAATAATTCGTCAACTCTGACATGTCATTGTTCAAATTGACCAGGGGGACATATGAGAGAGGAGGAGAGGAGAGGACAGAAGAGTGGATGAGATAGATATTATACGACAGTCTAGATGCTGGTCTGTTTTCTGCTTAATAATATGATATATAATTACTCTTACCTCTGTCCTAATGGACTTATGGAGGGTCGGCAGAATATCATCCACACTGCGTATCAGACTCCTTAAGGTCAGCCCTACAGACTGGAGAGAGAGAAGACCGTTGACCTTCATAATGCAGCTGTATATATAGCTTATTACTACTATCATACAGTGTTTGAAGTCAGCAGCTCCATGTCTTACCTTGATGACGGTGATGTACTCCTCCGGCTGTAGTGTGTTCACATCGTTCTTCAGCTGCACCACCACCTGGACCAGCTCCATGACCGCCTGGTACACCTTATCATCTGAACGGTCTAGCTCTGCAGTGGGGCGGGCCTGGGCTGTAGGGACGACCTGGGTTGTAGGGCCGGCCTGGGTCGTAGGGCCGGCCTGGGTCGTAGGGGCGGCCTGGGTCGTAGGGGCGGCCTGGGTCGTAGGGGTGGCCTGGGCTTTAGGGGCGGCCTGGGCTTTTGGGCCGGTGAGATGCAGGGGCTTGTCTGGCGGGGCTGGTTTTCAGAGTGGAGAGTAGGATGAGAGAACAAGAATAAAAGGGGAGAGGGGATGAGAGAACAAGAATAAAAGGGGAGAGGGGATGAGAGAACAGGAATGAAAGGGGAGAGGGGATGAGAGAACAGGAATGAAAGGGGAGAGGGGATGAGAGAACAGGAATAAAAGGGGAGAGAGGATGAGAGAACAGGAATGAAAGGGGAGAGGGGATGAGAGAACAGGAATAAAAGGGGAGAGGGGATGAGAGAACAAGAATAAAAGGGGAGAGGGGATGAGAGGACAGGAATAAAAGGGGAGAGGGGATGAGAGAACAGGAATGAAAGAGGAGAGGGGATGAGAGAACAGGAATGAAAGGGGAGAGGGAATGAGAGAACAGGAATGAAAGGGGAGAGGGGATGAGAGAACAGGAATGAAAGGGGAGAGGGGATGAGAGAACAGGAATAAAAGGGGAGAGGGATGAGAGAACAAGAATAAAAGGGGAGAGGGGATGAGAGAAAAGGAATGAAAGAGGAGAGGGGATGAGAGAACAGGAATGAAAGGGGAGAGGGGATGAGAGAACAGGAATGAATGGGGAGAGGGGATGAGAGAACAGGAATGAAAGGGAGAGGGGATGAGAGAACAGGAATAAAAGGGGAGAGAGGATGAGAGAACAGGAATGAAAGGGGAGAGGGGATGAGAGAACAGGAATAAAAGGGGAGAGGGGATGAGAGAACAGGAATAAAAGGGGAGAGGGGATGAGAGAACAAGAATGAAAGGGGATGAGAGAACAGGAATAAAAGGGGAGAGGGGATGAGAGAACAGGAATAAAAGGGGAGAGGGGATGAGAGAACAGGAATAAAAGGGGAGAGGGGATGATAGAACAGGAATGAAAGGGGAGAGTGGATGAGAGAACAGGAATGAAAGGGGAGAGGGGATGAGAGAACAGGAATGAAAGGGGAGAGGGGATGCGAGAACAGGAATGAAAGGGGAGAGGGGATGAGAGAACAGGAATGAAAGGGGAGAGGGGATGAGAGAACAAGAATAAAAGGGGAGAGGGGATGAGAGAACAGGAATAAAAGGGGAGAGGGGATGAGAGAAAAGGAATGAAAGAGGAGAGGGGATGAGAGAACAGGAATGAAAGGGGAGAGGGGATGAGAGAACAGGAATGAAAGGGGAGAGGGGATGAGAGAACAGGAATGAAAGGGAGAGGGGATGAGAGAACAGGAATAAAAGGGGAGAGAGGATGAGAGAACAGGAATGAAAGGGGAGAGGGGATGAGAGAACAGGAATAAAAGGGGAGAGGGGATGAGAGAACAGGAATAAAAGGGGAGAGGGGATGAGAGAACAAGAATGAAAGGGGATGAGAACATGAATGAAAGGGGAGAGTGGATGAGAGAACAGGAATAAAAGGGGAGAGGGGATGAGAGAACAGGAATAAAAGGGGAGAGGGGATGAGAGAACAAGAATGAAAGGGGATGAGAGAACAGGAATGAAAGGGGAGAGTGGATGAGAGAACAGGAATGAAAGGGGAGAGGGGATGAGAGAAGAGGAATAAGAGGGGATGAGAGAACAGGAATAAAAGGGGAGAGGGGATGAGAGAACAGGAATAAAAGGGGAGCGAATGAGAGAGCAAGAATAAAAGGAGAGGGGATGAGAGAGCAAGAATAAAAGGAGAGGGGATGAGAGAACAGGAATGAAAGGGGAGAAGGGATGAGAGAACAGGAATGAAAGGGGAGAGAGGATGAGAGAACAGGAATAAAAGGGGAGAGGGGATGAGAGAACAAGAATGAAAGGGGATGAGAGAACAGGAATGAAAGGGGAGAGTGGATGAGAGAACAGGAATAAAAAGGGAGAGGGGATGAGAGAACAGGAATGAAAGGGGAGAGTGGATGAGAGAACAGGAATAAAAGGGGAGAGAGGATGAGAGAACAGGAATGAAAGGGGAGAGGGGATGAGAGAACAGGAATAAAAGGGGAGAGGGGATGAGAGAACAGGAATAAAAGGGGAGAGGGGATGAGAGAACAAGAATGAAAGGGGATGAGAGAACAGGAATGAAAGGGGAGAGGGGATGAGAGAACAGGAATAAAAGGGGAGTGGATGAGAGAGCAAGAATAAAAGGAGAGGGGATGAGAGAGCAAGAATAAAAGGAGAGGGGATGAGAGAACAGGAATGAAAGGGGAGAGGGGATGCGAGAACAGGAATGAAAGGGGAGAGGGGATGCGAGAACAGGAATGAAAGGGGAGAGGGGATGAGAGAACAGGAATGAAAGGGGAGAGGGGATGAGAGAACAGGAATGAAAGGGGAGAGGGGATGAGAGAACAGGAATAAAAGGGGCGAGGGGATGAGAGAACAGGAAAGAAAGGGGAGAGTGGATGAGAGAACAGGAATAAAAGGGAAGCGGATGAGAGAACAGGAATAAAAGGGGAGAGGGGATGAGAGAACAGGAATAAAAGGGGAGAGGGGATGAGAGAACAGGAATGAAAGGGGAGAGGGGATGAGAGAACAGGAATAAGAGGGGATGAGAGAAGGAGAGAAGATAAAAGCTGTGTCTTTTAGACCTACACCTGATACCACCAGATATTCTATTTCTAGGATATTCTTAATTCAGGTTTACCACTCACCATGTCCAGTCTCTGGTTCTGGTAACTGCAGACAGAGAGAAAAATAAGATTATAAGACAATGACTATATTGACCTGATAAAGAAAGATGGCACCGCAGTGGATAGTGGCCGTCTGACGGGCTCCTGGCCAATTCTGCTATTTTTTGTCTTTTTTTTTATGCTGATCGTAACTTTTTTTTTGCATAATGTCTCTGTCATCATTTCCTAATGACCAAAACATTGCTGTTCCGATGTCCAGAAGCTATCAGTAAACTCAATTTGGATGAAAATGTCTACATCGACAAGTCAGGAGCTCTGGATGTTCTGCTTACTCAGGACCCAGGCCCTAATCGCCGGGACTCGAAAGAGGAAGCGGCTGCTGGCAGGCGAGGCGGCATCCTGACGAGACTACGTCGGCGAGCAAATAGACGCCATTTCCCTCTGTTCTATTGGTGAACGTTCAGTCACTGGAGAAAAAACTGGATGAGCTCCTTTCGAGACTATCCTATCAACCTTAAAAAAAACTGTAACTCTCTTATGTAATTTCTATGAGTCGTGCCTGAACGAGGACATGGATAACATACATCTTGTTGGGTTTTCTACGCAGAGTCAAGACTTGGACGGCAGACTCGAGTACGATGAGGGGAAGAGCTGGTGTGTGATCTCTAATGTTATTAAGGAAGTCTCAAGTTTTTGGCTCGCCTGTATTAGAATACCTGATGATAAACTGTAGACCACACTATCTGCCAAGAGAGTTTATCTATATTTTTTTTGTAGCAGTCTATTTACCACCACAAACCGATGTGGGTACTAAGACCGCTCTCAACGAGGTGTAAAGGGCCATAAGCAAACAAGAACATTCACATCCAGAGGCGGTGTTTCTAGTGGCCAGGGATTTTAATGCAGGGAAAATGTCATCTGTTTTACCAACTCTGACCAAAACAGCGTGTCACCTATGAAACATGTCACCTATGAAACATGTTACCTGTGAAATATGACACCTGTGAAACTAGAGGCGACAAAACTCTAGATCACTTTTATTAAACACACAGAAACACATGCAAGGCCCTCCCTTGCCATCCCTTTGACAAATCAGATCATGGCCCTATCATCCTACTTCCTGCTTACAAGCAAAAAACTCAAACAGGAAGTATCAGTGACATGCTCAATACACAAGTGGTCTGATGAAGCGGATACTAAACTACAGGACTGTTTTGCTAGCAAAGACTGGAATATGTTCCAGGATTCATCCGATGGCATTGAGGAGTACACCACATCAGTTACCGGCTTCATAAATAAGTGCATCGACGACGACCCCACAGTGACCGTACGTACATACCCCAACCAGAAGCCATGGATTACAGGCAACATCCACACTGAGCTAAAGGCTAAAGCTGCCACTTTCAAGGAGCAGGACTCTAACCTGAAGTTAGAGTGATGTTAGTGGACTACAGGAAAAAAAGGACCGACCACTTTCAATGAGCTGGACGATTATAAGAAATCCTGCTACGACCTCCGATGCGCCATCAAACAGGCAAAGAGTCAATACAGGACTAAGATCAAATCTTATTATGTCGCCTCTGATGCTCAGTGGATGTGGCAGGGCTTGGAAACGATCACGTATTACAAAGGGAAGCCCAGCCGCGAGCTGCCAAGCAACGCAGGCCTACCAGATTAGTTAAATGTCTTCAATGCTCATTTCGAGGCAAACAACACTGAACCATCCATGAGAGTACCAGCTGTTCCAAACGACTGTTCTGGAACTGTTGTGTGATCTTGCTGTCCATAGCCAATGTAAGACCTTAAAAAAGGTTAACATGCGTAAAGGCCAAGGGGCCAGACGGAATACCAGAATGCGTACTCAGACTCTTTACTCTTTTTAACCTATCCCTGATTGAGTCTGTAATACCAACTTGTTTCAAGCTGACCACCATGCCCAAGAACACCAAGGTAACCTGTCTAAATGACTATCGCCCCGTAGCACTCACATCTATAGACATAAAATGCTTTGAAAGGCTGGTCATGGCTCATATCAACACCATCATCCCAAAAGCCCTGAACCCACTTCCAATTTACATACCGCCCCAACAAATCCACAGAGAATAGAATCTCTATTGCACTCCACACTGCCCTCACCCACGTGGAGAAAAGAAACACCTATGTAAGAATGCTGTTCATTGACTACAGCTCAGCATTCAACACCATAGTCCCCTCCAAGCTCATCACCAAGCTCAGGACCCTGGGACTGAACACCTCCCTATGCAACTGGATCCTGGACTTTCTGCCGGGCCACCACCAGGCATATAACACATCCCCCACGCTGACCATCAACACGGCGGCCCATCAGCGGTGGTGCTTAGTCCCCTCCTGTACTCACTGTTCACCCACGACTGCATGGCCGAACACGACTCCAACACCATCATCAAGTTTGCTGATGACATGATGATGGGAGGACTGATCTCGATAAGGCTATAGGGAGGTGGTCAGAGACTTGGCAGTGTGACACCAGGATGAGATTCAGATTCAGATCTTAGAGACCCGTTCAGATCTGAGAGACCCGTTCTGATCTTAGAAACCCGTTCAGAACTGAGAGACCGTTCAGAACTGAGAGACCGTTCAGATCTGAGCGACCCGTTCTGATCAGAGAGACCCGTTCTGATCAGAGAGACCTGTTCAGCCCTGAGAGACCCGTTCAAATCTGAGAGACCCGTTCTGACCAGAGAGACCCGTTCAGCTCTGAGAGACCCGTTCTGATCAGAGAGACCCGTTCAGCTCTGAGAGACCCGTTCAGATCTGAGCGACCCGTTCTGATCAGAGAGACCCGTTCTGATCAGAGAGACCTGTTCAGCTCTGAGAGACCCGTTCAAATCTGAGAGACCCGTTCTGACCAGAGAGACCCGTTCTGACCAGAGAGACCCGTTCTGATCAGAGAGATCCGTTCAGCTCTGAGAGACCCGCTCTGATCAGAGAGACCCGTTCTGATCAGAGAGACCCGTTCTGATCAGAGAGACCCGTTCTGATCAGAGCGACCCGTTCAGCTCTGAGAGACCCGTTCTGACCAGAGAGACCCGTTCAGCTCTGAGAGACCCGTTCTGACCAGAGAGACCCGTTCAGATCAGAGAGACCCGTTCTGATCAGAGAGACCTGTTCAGCTTCGAGAGTCAAAAGGGAAGAGAAAGAAACCTCTGACTGGGTGCTGCAGCTCCATCAATAAACACGCGATATTGGCCAAATGATTCACCTCAGGGTTCAACTGTCTGAGATTTAAGCACAAATGCATCAAGGCATTGCATGAATATAGGCCGGTAGACCTAGGCATCCGCTGTATGCTATTAATATTAAATACATCTAAAGTAAGAGAAGCTTAGGCCTAGCCCTAGAGAAACCGTGACAACGACAGAACCCTTATTTAACCAGGCAAGAACACATTTTTTTACAATGACAGCCTACCGGGGAACCGTGGGTTAACTGCCTTGTTCAGGGGGCAGAACAACAGATTTTTACCTTGTTCTCGACACACATTTATTTTTCCCTTGTCATACTGGGTACTACTGCTATACTGAGACCAAATTAGAAGGAGGCTAATTCGTTAATCTTCGATCAGAGTATATGTTTTATAGAGATAAGCGATATATTGTCAGGTTAAAGGAGAAACTATGGTAGATCTACATTCATCCTCACCTCGAGTTCTATTCTGTTGGAATACGTTGGAGCACCGCCTTCATTGAGCTGCAGTAGCCAAGCCTAATAATAGCTACAGCACATCAATAATTCACAAAAGATGATTTATTTTGCTATTACCCTAATAAAGTCAAGTCATTGTTTATAGAGAAAATACCAACAGTTGATCACAGCGCATTCGGAAAGTATTCAGCCTTGTTCCACATTTTGTATTCTAAAATCGCTTCAATACATATTTTCCTCATCAATTTATGTAAAATACCCCATAATGACAAATCCCCAAATACCCCATAACGACAAAGCCCCAAATACCCCATAACGACAAAGCCCCAAATACCCCATAACGACTAAGCCCCAAATACCCCATAGCGACAAAGCCCCAAATACCCCATAACGACAAAGCTCCAAATACCCCATAACGACTAAGCCCCAAATACCCCATAACGACTGAGCCCCAAATACACCATAACGACAAAGCCCCAAATACCCCATAACGACTGAGCCCCAAATACCCCATAACGACTGAGCCCCAAATACACCATAACGACAAAGCCCCAAATACCCCATAACGACTGAGCCCCAAATACCCCATAACGACTGAGCCCCAAATACACCATAACGACAAAGCCCCAAATACCCCATAACGACTGAGCCCCAAATACCCCATAACGACTGAGCCCCAAATACCCCATAACGACAAAGCCCCAAATACCCCATAACGACAAAGCCCCAAATACCCCATAACGACTGAGCCCCAAATACCCCATAACGACAAAGCCCCAAATACCCCATAACGACAAAGCCCCAAATACTCCATAACGACTGAGCCCCAAATACACTATAATGACAAAGCCCCAAATACCCCATAACGACAAAGCCCCAAATACCCCATAACGACTAAGCCCCAAATACCCCATAACGACAAAGCCCCAAATACCCCATAACGACTGAGCCCCAAATACCCCATAACGACTAAGCCCCAAATACCCCATAATGACAAAGCCCCAAATACCCCATAACGACAAATCCCCAAATACCCCATAACGACAAAGCCCCAAATACCCCATAACGACTAAGCCCCAAATACCCCATAACGACTAAGCCCCAAATACCCCATAACGACTAAGCCCCAAATACCCCATAACGACTAAGCTCCAAATACCCCATAACGACTAAGCCCCAAATACCCCATAACGACTAAGCCCCAAATACCCCATAACGACTAAGCCCCAAATACCCCATAATGACAAAGCCCCAAATACCCCATAACGACTAAGCCCCAAATACCCCATAACGACTAAGCCCCAAATACCCCATAACGACAAAGCCCCAAATACCCCATAACGACAAAGCCCCAAATACCCCATAATGACAAAGCCCCAAATACCCCATAATGACAAAGCCCCAAATACCCCATAACGACTGAGCCCCAAATACCCCATAATGACAAAGCCCCAAATACCCCATAACGCCTGAGCCCCAAATACCCTATAACGACAAAGCCCCAAATACCCCATAACGACAAAGCCCCAAATACCCCATAATGACAAAGCCCCAAATACCTCATAACGACTGAGCCCCAAATACCCTATAACGACAAAGCCCCAAATACCTCATAATGACTAAGCCCCAAATACCCCATAATGACAAAGCCCCAAATACCCCATAACGACTGAGCCCCAAATACCCTATAACGACAAAGCCCCAAATACCCCATAACGACTGAGCCCCAAATACCCCATAACGACTGAGCCCCAAATACCCCATAACGACTAAGCCCCAAATACCCCATAACGACTAAGCCCCAAATACCCCATAACGACTAAGCTCCAAATACCCCATAACGACTAAGCCCCAAATACCCCATAACGACAAAGCCCCAAATACCCCATAACGACAAAGCCCCAAATACCCCATAATGACAAAGCCCCAAATACCCCATAACGACTGAGCCCCAAATACCCCATAATGACAAAGCCCCAAATACCCCATAACGACTGAGCCCCAAATACCCTATAACGACAAAGCCCCAAATACCCCATAACGACAAAGCCCCAAATACCCCATAATGACAAAGCCCCAAATACCCCATAACGACTGAGCCCCAAATACCCTATAACGACAAAGCCCCAAATACCTCATAATGACTAAGCCCCAAATACCCCATAATGACAAAGCCCCAAATACCCCATAACGACTGAGCCCCAAATACCCTATAACGACAAAGCCCCAAATACCCCATAACGACTGAGCCCCAAATACCCCATAACGACTAAGCCCCAAATACCCCATAACGACTAAGCCCCAAATACCCCATAACGACAAAGCCCCAAATACCCCATAACGACTGAGCCCCAAATACCCTATAACGACAAAGCCCCAAATACCCCATAACGACTGAGCCCCAAATACCCCATAACGACTAAGCCCCAAATACCCCATAACGACTAAGCCCCAAATACCCCATAACGACTGAGCCCCAAATACCTCATAACGACTAAGCCCCAAATACCTCATAACGACTGAGCCCCAAATACCCCATAACGACTAAGCCCCAAATACCTCATAACGACAAAGCCCCAAATACCTCATAACGACTAAGCCCCAAATACCTCATAACGACTAAGCCCCAAATACCTCATAACGACTAAGCCCCAAATACCTCATAACGACAAAACGAAAACTAGTTTCAGAAATACTTTATATGCATAAGTATTCAGAACCTTTTGCTATGAGACTCGAAATGGAGCTCAGGTGCATCCTGTTTTCGATTGATCATCTTTGAGATGTTTCTACAACTTGATTGGAGTCCACCTGTGTTAAATTCAATTGATTGGACATGATTTTGAAAAGGCACACACCTGTCTATATAAGGTCTCACAGTTGACAGTGCATGTCAGAGCAAAAATCAAGCCTAGAGGTCGAAGGGGCAAAGGTTGATCTCTCAACAGGACAACGACCCTAAGCACAAAGCCAAGACAATGCTGGAGTGGCTTCGGGACAAGTCTCTGAATGTCTTTGAGTGGCCCAGCTAGAGCTCGAATTTGAACCCGATCCAACATCTCTGGAGAGACCTGAAAATAACTGTGCTGCAACTCTCCCCATCCAACCTGACAGAGCTTGAGAGGATCTGCAGAGAAGAATGGGACTCCCCAAATACAGGTGTGCCAAGCTTGTAGCATCCTAACCAAGAAGACTAAATACTGTAATCGCTGCCAAAAGTGCTTCAACAAAGTACTGATTAAAATGTCTGAATACTTATGTAAATGTGATATCAGTTTTTTATTTGTAATACATTTGCAAGAATTTCAAAAAATCAGTTTTTGCTTCGTCATTATGGGGTATTGTGATGTCATTATGGGGTATTGTGATGTCATTATGGGGTATTGTGATGTCATTATGGGGTATTGTGATGTCATTATGGGGTATTGTGATGCCATTATGGGGTATTGTGATGCCATTATGGGGTATTGTGATGCCATTATGGGGTATTGTGATGTCATTATGGGGTATTTTGTGTAGATTGATGAGAAAAGTATTTAATCAATTTTAGAATAAGGCTGTAACGTAACAAAATGTAGAAAAAGTCAAGAGGTTTGAATATTTCCCGAAGGCACTGTATCTACCTCAATTACCTCGTACCCCTGCACGTTGACTCAGTACTGGATCTTCCTGGTACTCCCTGTTATAGCATGGCAGTGTAGCCTAGTGGTTAGAGCGTTGGGCCAGTAACCGAAAGGTTGCTTGATCGAATCCTCTGAGCTGACAAGGTAAAAATCTGTCGTTCTGCCCCCTGAACAAGGAAGTTAACCCACTGTTCCTAGGCTGTCACTGTAAATAAGAATTTCACTTGCAACTTTAAAAAATAGCCATGTTTTTTTTCTTCTTGTGATTCGTTATTCACTGGGTTTTATTTTATTCCTCGTGTCACTATTTCTTTGTTATTTGTAAAAAAGAATTATCTTTCTCTTTGCATTGTTGGAAAGGACCTGTAAGTAAGCATTTCACTGACAGTCAACACCTGTTGTTTACGAAACATGTGACAAATAACATTTGATTAAAATGTTTTGATAATCATACCACATATATACAGCTACACTACAGTTTAAACATTCTGTAATTTCACAGTACAGTAAAGTAAGTTATGAATTCGTTAAAAAAAAATCATTGTGAACTCAAGTAAATGGATCGAACCGCAACTAAAACAATAGAAAATGATAATACAGTAAACTGTACGTGCAGATATAATGCTTTATAAGCATCTATTAGCCGTTATTATAACGTCTTATAATAAACAGCAACGTATGTTACATATACCAGTGGGTTGGTGGGGCCCTCCTGTCCCATGGGGCCCTGTAAAGAAACATGTAGGTTCCGATTCATTCGACACAATATCAACACCGACCCACTACTGGCCACGGACCCCATGGTCCTCACATGGACCATCAATTTACAGAACACAGAGAGTTATAGGGTTATATATATGAGTTATAGTTACTAGGAATACGGGATGGTTGTTAGGATTACCGGATGGTTGTTAGGATGGAATAGGGGATGGTTGTTAGGACTACCGGGTGGGTGATTGTTAGGATGGACAAGGGGGTGGTTGTTAGGACTACAGGATGGTTGTTAGGGTGAATATAGGATGGTTGTTAGGGTGGAATACAGGATGGTTGTTAGGACTACAGGATGGTTGGTAGGATGGACTATAGGTTGCTTGTTAGGACTACGGGATGGTTGTAAGGGTGGAACCCAGGATGGTTGTTAGGACTACAAGATGGTTGTTGTTAGGACAACAGGGTGGTTGTTAGGACTATGGGATTGTTGTAAGGACTATGTGACAGTTATTAGGACTATGGATTTGTTGTTAGGGCTGCAGGATTGTTGTTAGGACTCCGGGACTGTTGTTAGGACTAGGGGATGGTTGGCAGGATGGACTATGGGATGGTGGTCAGGGCATTCTAAGGGTTGGTTGTTAGGACAGACCAGGAGATGGTTGCTAATGTGGATAGGGGGCCGGTCCTTAGGTTGGAAATGGGGCTGGTTAAGATGGACTAGGTCTAGGGGTTTAAAGGTCGGAGGTATATTGCCCACCAGGAGTCTCTCCTCCTTGGTCAGCCACTTGTTGTCCTCCATCATCTGTTGTTTCTGATGTCTCATTGTCTCCTGCATACGCTCTCTCTCCATCTGCCACAACCGCTGGGCGTCCTCCTTACTGGACGGCTCCACCATCAACTCTCCCTCCTGGTGGAAGGGAGACATGCACACACACACGCACACACACGCACGCACACACACACACACACACACACACGCACACAAACACGCAGGCACACACACACACGCAGGCACACACACACACACGCAGGCACACACACACACACGCAGGCACACACACACACACGCAGGCACACACACACACAAACACACGCACACAAACACGCACACAAAAGCATGCAAGCACACACACAGACAGACACACACACCCACACACACACACACACACAGTACAGAGCAAGTAATACAGTAGCCTTGCTTGTTGGGCTTGTAGCAATAACACAAGGCTTTAAAGGGCAAGGACATATGACTGGGACAGTCCTCAAGACTACAACTAGATAACTAGTCTAAAAGGAAGGAAACTACAACTAGATAACTAGTCTAGATGGAAGGAAGGAAACTAGAACTAGACAACTAGTCTAAAATGAAGGAAACTAGAACTAGTTAACTTCATTGGGCTAGGGGGCAGCATTTTCACGTTCGGCTGAAAAGCGTGCCCAGAGTAAACTGCCTGCTACTCAGTCCCAGGTGCTAATATATGCATATTATTAGTAGTATTGGATAGAAAACACTCTGAAGTTTCTAAAACTGTTTGAATGATGTCTGTGAGTATAACATAACTCATTTGGTAGGCAAAAACCTGAGAAAAATCCAACCAGGAAGTGGGAAATCTGAGGGTTGTAGTTTTTCAACTCATTGCCTAGCGAATACACAGTGTCTATTGGGTCATATTGCACTTCCTAATGCTTCCACTAGATGTCAACCGTCTTTAGAACATTGTTTGATGCTTCTACTGTGAAGTGGGGGTGAATGAGAGGGGATTGAGTCAGAGGAATGCAGAGAGGCATGAGCTGACCACGTGCTTCACGTGAGAGTTACCTTGCTTTCCATTGCATTTCTACAGACAAAGGAATTCTCCGGTTTGAACATTATTGAAGATTTATGATAAAAACATCCTAAAGATTGATTCTAAACTTCGTTTGACATGTTTCTACGGACTGTAACGTAACTTTGACTTTTCGTCTGCACCTAGTGATTGTGCGTCATGAATTTGGATTACTGGGCTAAACGCGTGTACAAAAAGGAGGTATTTGGACATAAATGATGGACTTTATCGAACAAATCAAACATTTATTGTGGAACTGGGATTCCTGGGAGTGCATTCTTATGAAGATCCTCAAAGGTAAGTGAATATTTATGATGCTATTTCTGACTTCTGTTGACTAAACAACATGGCGGATATCTATTTGGGTTGTTTTGGAAACTTGAACTAGATAACTAGTCTAAAAGGAAGGAAACTAGAACTAGTTAACTAGTCTAAAAGGAAGGAAACTAGAACTAGTTAACTAGTCTAGAAGGAAGGAGACTATAACAGTCAGACCCTGATCTGTTTCACCTGTCCTTGTGATTGTCTCCACCCCCTCCAGGTCTTATTTTCCCCAGTGTATTTATCCCTGTGTTTCCTGTCTCTCTGTACCAGTGTATTTATCCCTGTGTTTCCTGTCTCTCTGTGCCAGTGTATTTATCCCTGTGTTTCATGTCTCTCTGTACCAGTGTATTTATCTCTGTGTTTCCTGTCTCTCTGTATCAGTGTATTTATCCCTGTGTTTCCTGTCTCTCTGTACCAGTGTATTTATCTCTGTGTTTCCTGTCTCTCTGTACCAGTGTATTTATCTCTGTGTTTCCTGTCTCTCTGTACCAGTGTATTTATCTCTGTGTTTCCTGTCTCTCTGTACCAGTGTATGTATCTCTGTGTTTCCCGTCTCTCTGTACCAGTGTATTTATCTCTGTGTTTCCTGTCTCTCTGTACCAGTGTATGTATCTCTGTGGTTCCTGTCTCTCTGTACCAGTGTATGTATCCCTGTGTTTCCTGTCTCTCTGTACCAGTGTATGTATCTTTGTGTTTCCTGTCTCTCTGTACCAGTGTATGTATCTCTGTGTTTCCTGTCTCTCTGTACCAGTGTATGTATCTCTGTGTTTCCTGTCTCTCTGTACCAGTGTATTTATCCCTGTGTTTCCTGTCTCTCTGTACCAGTGTATTTATCTCTGTGTTTCCTGTCTCTCTGTACCAGTGTATTTATCCCTGTGTTTCCTGTCTCTCTCTGCCAGTTTGTCTTGTATGTTTCCAAGTCAACCAGCGTTTTTCCCGTTCTCCTGCTTTTTGCATTCTCCTTTTTCCAGTCCTCCCGGTTTTGACCCTTGCCTGTTTCTGGACTCTGTACCCGCCTGCCTGACCATTCTGCCTGCCTTGATCACGAGCCTGTCTGCCACCCTGGACTCTGATCTGGTTTTGACCTTTTTGTCTGTCCAAGACCATTCTCTTGCCTACCCCTTTGGATTAATAAATATTGTAAGACTCCAACCATCTGCCTCCTGTGTCTGCATTTGGGTCTCGCATTGTGCCGTGATAATAACTAACTAGATATCTAGTCTGAAAGGAAGGAAACTAGAACTAGATAACTAGAGTCTAGAAGGAAGTCGACTAGAGCTAGATAACTAGAGTCTAGAAGGATGTAGACTAGATAACTAGTCTAGAAGGAAGTAGACTAGAACTAGATAACTAGTCTAGAATGAAGTAGAATAGCACTAGATAACTAGTCTACAAGGAAGTAGACTAGCACTAGATAACTAGTCTAGAAGGAAGTACACTAGCACTAGATAACTAGTCTACAAGGAAGTAGACTAGACCTAGATAACTAGTCTAGAAAGAAGTAGACTAGCACTAGATAACTAGTCTACAGGGAAGTAGACTAGCACTAGATAACTAGAGTCTAGAAGGAAGTAGACTAGACCTAGATAACTCGTCTCACCCCCATGCTGCGTCGTCGTGGAGATATCACGGGAACCACCAAGCTGTTGCTCATGGAGTCGACAGGAGAGGTGTAGTCACAGGGACTGGCCAGGTCTGGAGAGCTGGCACAAAGGGCCTCATTCAGCTGAATGTGCAGGCCGATACCATTTCCAAAACGACCCCCAGGTTTCATCCTGCAGGGCTGGAGACAGGGGCAGAATCGATGACGAGCGGTTAGTAACTTATATGCAAATGCTAACAACGCTATGACAGAAAGACATTGATGCAGAAGGTGTGTGTGTGCGGGGGGGGGGGGGGGGGGGGGTCATCTAGAAGATACTGTAAGATACTACCTTAGGAGGAGGTTCGTTGAAGTTGATCTTGGCGTCAAAGAACTTGGTGGAGCGTTGTCTGTCTCTCTCTCTCTCTACCTCCTGCTCCTTCTCCATCCGATGGACGTCACTGTCCCAGATCACAGAGACAGTTTAGTAGGTGGCATGTTAGGCACTTGGAAGACAAGGGACAAATAGTTTGCAACAATGAGACCCTGGATTCCATTCCAGTCAGATTCCAGTGTTACATCAGGCTTGACATTGAAATGATCTGACACATCTGCTGTAATTTTAGAACCAGCGACAGCACTACGAGTTGTCTGATTGGCTAGATTGTCGCTTTAATTTCACTTGAGGACCAATCAAGGTAGAGTTTGTTTACCATACGGTGTCCAAACACCTAACAGGGTGGCTGCTGTATTCCTTTTGATGTCTGTGTGTCCAGGGATCTCATCTCAAGAACTAGAAACACAAACTCTCTCGATCATACCGAGCCATGTTAACATCTCAACAATAACTACAACTTGCTGAGTCATGTCAACAACTCAACATTAACTACAACTCAGGCTAGAGTAACTGATCTTGATGACAGATTTGATCAATGTAAAGTTATTAAAGATGATCGATCTAAAATCTCAAACTATTGAAGGACTTTTTTCTGTGCCGAAAGACTCCTTTCGTTTTATTGACACTGGTGTTGGCTCCGTCCAGTCCTCAAGCATTGGGCAACTGAGATATATATTGTTATGCTTTTCTTGTTGATCTCTGGTAATGTGGGACCAAACCCTTGGCCGGTAGATACCATGCAATCTCTACCGACTCTCTATGATTTAAAAACACAGAGCAGATTTTGGCCCCTTGCATGTTGTCAGATGTCTATTTCCAAAAATAGACATGATTATAATAATGGGCCAAAACGACAAAATGCAGACGTAATGGTTTTATCAGAAACTTGACGAAATAAATCTATGTCAAATAACTTGCTCTATTGATGGGTACACATTTTATTTTTAATGGATAATCTGCTAGGTGGTTGCTACCTAAAGTCCCCAGGACATTCACAGTATTAGGCAAGACTGCCTTCTCTTCTTGTGAACCAGACACATGGAAAAATCTACAATCCATGCTTCATCTAGATGTGTTAGTGCCTCTGAATGGAATAGTCTACAATCCCTGCTTCATCTAGATGTGTTAGTGACTCTGAATGGAATAGTCTACAATCCCTGCTTCATCTAGATATGTTAGTGCTACTGAATGGAATAGTCTACAATCCATGCTTCATCTAGATATGTTAGTGACTGAATGGAATAGTCTACAATCCCTGCTTCATCTAGATATGTTAGTGCCTCTGAATGGATTTAAAATATAGATGGGAGGCTCTGTTACAGAGGAGTGTAAATTATTTTTTTTAGTCTGGATCTGGATCTAGTCTGTTGTATTGTTGTATGTTTTAATTCTGTAATGTATTGATTGTTGCTGCCTTCTTGGCCAGGTCTCCCTTGAAAAAGAGACTCTGGGTCTCAATGGGCTTTTCCTGGTTAAAAAAAAGTAAAATAAATACAAATTATTGTAGATGTAATATGATCAATGTAAAGTTGTTGACAACGTAATATGATCAATGTAAAGTCGTTGAAGACTTAACTTGATCAATCTAAGAACCACGGAGAAAGTTGATTACACGTTACTGAAATTGCGAAGGAAAATAGTTTGCTCTTGAATCTATGTTAACCAGAAGGACGGCAGGATGTTGGTATTCATTTGGTATTAATCGTTTCATCTTACTATCCAAATGCATTGTATGCAGCCGGCTATACACTGGTATCCCCCTGTGGAGCGGTTTGTACCTAAAACATTCCCCATTCAGGCTGCAAAGATGTTGATTTCCTCCTTAACTCGATGTAATTGCCAGACGGTGGAAAGAAACTGAGGCAATATTCATACTTTCTTTATGAAACACTGTGTTCCACCACCATGCTAGAGTGGCTAACACTACTTCCTGATGTTGCACCCTGCTGCAACCTGATTGGCTGAACGCTATACGCAACAACCGGGACTATCATTCCTAGGCATCGGTCACATTAGCATGGTAATGGACATTTCGATTCCGCTTCTTACACCAGATCTTGACAAGCTGCTCACTAAGCACAGCAAGGGCGGTTGGACTGTTCTGCTGTTCTGCTATTCCAGGAACGTGCAACCGAAGAGAGATACCATGAGTGGACACAGAATATCAACTGAGATGGATCCTGAGGGAAATTTGGCTTACAAGTAAACGTCTTGAGTGTTCTTCATGAATAATGTGTCTCAGAAGATTCTGTCCGTGAATGATGCAAACCGGAAAAAACATGAAAGACAGAGTTAATGAGTTCTTGAGGTCACCGAGAAAGTCTGGCCTGCTCTCACTTATCTAAGGAATTAGTCTGGACATGGCCTGCTCTCAATTAACTAAGGAATTAGTCTGGACATGGCCTGCTCTCCCTTAATAACTAAGGAATTAGTCTGGACATGGCCTGCTCTCCCTTAATAACTAAGGAATTAGTCTGGACATGGCCTGCTCTCCCTTATCTAAGGCATTAGTCTGGACATGGCCTGCGCTCCCTTATCTATGGAATTAGTCTGGACATGGCCTGCTCTCCCTTATCTAAGGAATTAGTCTGGACATGGCCTGCTCTCCCTTATCTAAGGAATTAGTCTGGACATGGCCTGCTCTCCCTTATCTAAGGAATTAGTCTGGACATGACCTGCTCTCCCTTATCTAAGGCATTAGTCTGGACATGGCCTGCTCTCCCTTATCTAAGGAATTAGTCTGGACATGGCCTGCTCTCCCTTATCTAAGGAATTAGTCTGGACATGGCCTGCTCTCCCTTAACTAAGGCATTAGTTATGCAGTATTTACATTATAACATGGCATCAGAAGTGATATTTGTGATATCTGACTAAGATTATAACATGGTATCAGAAGTGATATCTGACTAAGATTATAACATGGCATCAGAAGTGATATCTGTGATATCTGACTAAGATTATAACATGGTATCAGAAGTGATATCTGACTAAGATTATAACATGGCATCAGAAGTGATATCTGTGATATCTGACTAAGATTATAACATGGTATCAGAAGTGATATCTGACTAAGATTATAACATGGCATCAGAAGTGATATCTGTGATATCTGACTAAGATTATAACATGGCATCAGAAGTGATATCTGTGATATCTGACTAAGATTATAACATGGCATCAGAAGTGATATCTGTGATATCTGACTAAGATTATAACATGGCATCAGAAGTGATATCTGTGATATCTGACTAAGATTATAACATGGTATCAGAAGTGATATCAGTGATATCTGACTAAGATTATAACATGGTATCAGAAGTGATATCTGACTAAGATTATAACATGGTATCAGAAGTGATATCAGTGATATCTGACTAAGATTATAACATGGTATCAGAAGTGATACCTGTGATATCTGACTAAGATTATAACATTGTATCAGAAGTGATATCAGTGATATCTGACTAAGATTATAACATGGTATCAGAAGTGATATCTGACTAAGATTATAACATGGTATCAGAAGTGATATCTGTGATATCTGACTAAGATTATAACATGCTATCAGAAGTGATGTCTGTGATATCTGACTAAGATTACAACATGGTATCAGAAGTGATATCTGTGATATCTGACTAAGATTATAACATGGTATCAGAAGTGATATCTGACTAAGATTATAACATGGTATCAGAAGTGATACCTGTGATATCTGACTAAGATTATAAAATGGTATCAGAAGTGATGTCTGTGATACCTGACTAAGATTACAACATGGTATCAGAAGTGATATCTGTGATATCTGACTAAGATTATAACATGGTATCAGAAGTGATATCTGACTAAGATTATAACATGGTATCAGAAGTGATACCTGTGATATCTGACTAAGATTATAACATGGTATCAGAAGTGATATCAGTGATATCTGACTGAGATTATAACATGGTATCAGAAGTGATACCTGTGATATCTGACTAATATTATAACATGGTATCAGAAGTGATATCTGTGATATCTGACTAAGATTATAACATGATATCAGAAGTGCTTCAATCTCGTCAAATACAAAACAGGTGAGATTATTTCAGAGAAATTAATAATGTTCATTGAGTTTTGTTGGAGTTTAGAGTCATGAAAAGTACTTAACAGCTAACAGCTCTCTCATGTCTCTTCGTTGAGTAGCCGGAGCGGAGCCGTTGCCATGGATACTCAGGCTCAGACCCACCATGAGCAGAGCGCATGCAGAGCGAGCAGAGCACAGGGAGCGTGTGACAGACCGAGAGGAGCAGCTAATTGGATTTACTAACGGAGGAAGTCACTTCTGGTTTCGGGTAGAAGCAATTGGGCCTGGGTAGTTATACGGTCTGAACGTCACGGCCATAGGTAGGAATCAGACTTAAAATGAATGTCTATGCAGGGCTCTTAACCCTACCCTTTTCAAGTTCTCTCTTTGTGGCTCTCAGATCTATATAAGGTCATGTGAGTATTGTACGTGATGTTTACCAAAAAGAGGTTCTCAGATCTATGAAAGGTCATGTGAGTATTGTCCATTCAAGTATCCAGGCCAGGGTAGGATCTATTCTTGACGACTTTCTTGGGTGAAGTAAGAATCACGAAAAACTCAAGACTATTCCAAATACTTTACGGGACATTTGTAGGTAGATTACAGTACCTTATCTTGACAACCAGCTCAGTGAAGGAGGGTCTGTCGCGGGGGTCGTAGGACCAGCAGCGGGTCATGAGGGAGTAGAGGGCAGGAGGGCAGTTGTCAGGTTTGGGTAGTCGGATGCCCTGCTCCAGCTGGTTAATGACGTCACGGTTCTCCAACCAGAAGAAAGGCTGCTGCCCCTGGCTCAGGATCTCCCAAATACACACGGCTAGGGGCGGTGGAGAGAGAGAGGGAGTTACACAGATACATACCGCTATGGAGAGAGAGACAGAGAGGACTGAGAGTCAAATAGCCTTGCTATTGAGAAAGGCCGCCGTAGGCAGACCTGGCTCTCAAGAGAAGACAGGCTATGTGCTCACTGCCCACAAAATGAGGTGCAAACTGAGCTGCACTTCCTAACCTCCTGCCCAATGTATGACCATATTAGAGAGACATATTTCCCTCAGATTACACAGATCCACAAAGAATTCGAAAAACAAACCACATTTTGATAAACTCCCATATCTACTGGGTGAAATACCATGGTGTGCCATCACAGCAGCAAGATTTGTAAGGGCAACCAGTGAAGAACAAACACCATTGTAAATACAACCCATATTTATGTTTATTTATTTTCCCTTTTGTACTTGAACCATTTGTACATTGTTACAACATTGTATATATATATATATATATATATATATAATATTACATTTTTAATGTCTTTATTGTTTTGAAACTTCTGTATGTGTAATGTTTACTGTTAATTTTTACTGTTTACTTCACTTTTGTATATTATTTACCTCACTTGCTTTGGCAATGTTAACACATGTTTCCCATGCCAATAAAGCCCCTTGAATTGAATTGAGAGAGAGAGAGCGAGATAAAAAAGAGAGAGAGAGCAAGAGAGAGAGAGAGATAGCGAGAGCAAGAGAGAGAGATATGCAGGCACACAGAAATGACCACCCCCCCCCCCCCCCCAAAAAAAATGAAGACAGACTTACCGAACATCCAAACATCGCTAGCCGTGGTGAATCGCCTGAAGTTGATGGATTCTGGAGCCATCCATTTGATAGGTAATCGAGTCACAGAGGCTGTGGAAATGATTCAGAAAGATGACAGTAATGTTTGTATATATTTAGAAATGAAACACTATTTAAGATGTTATTACTTCGTGTACGATGGAAACGCGTCTTCTGCTTTTTCCCCAACCACTCTGATCTACAGAGCCAGAGGGGCGGCAGGTAGTCTAGTGGTTAGAGTGTGGAGGTGGCAGGTAGCCTAGTGGTTAGAGTGTAGAGGTGGCAGGTAGCCTAGTGGTTAGAGTGTAGAGGTGGCAGGTAGCCTAGTGTTTAGAGTGTGGAGGCGGCAGGTAGCCTAGTGGTTAGAGTGTAGAGGAGGCAGGTAGCCTAGTGGTTAGAGTGTAGAGGAGGCAGGTAGACTAGTGGTTAGAGTGTAGAGGTGGCAGGTAGCCTAGTGGTTAGAGCGTAGAGGCGGCAGGGTAGCCTAGTGGTTAGAGCGTAGAGGCGGCAGGTAGCCTAGTGGTTAGAGTGTAGAGGTGGCAGGTAGTCTAGTTGTTAGAGCGTAGAGGAGGCAGGTAGCCTAGTGGTTAGAGTGTAGAGGCGGCAGGTAGACTAGTGGTTAGAGTGTAGAGGTGGCAGGTAGCCTAGTGGTTAGAGTGTAGAGGTGGCAGGTAGTCTAGTGGTTAGAGCGTAGAGGAGGCAGGTAGCCTAGTGGTTAGAGTGTAGAGGCGGCAGGTAGACTAGTGGTTAGAGTGTAGAGGTGGCAGGTAGCCTAGTGGTTAGAGTGTAGAGGTGGCAGGTAGTCTAGTGGTTAGAGCGTAGAGGAGGCAGGTAGCCTAGTGGTTAGAGTGTAGAGGCGGCAGGTAGACTAGTGGTTAGAGTGTAGAGGTGGCAGGTAGCCTAGTGGTTAGAGTGTAGAGGCGGCAGGGTAGCCTAGTGGTTAGAGCGTAGAGGCGGCAGGTAGCCTAGTGGTTAGAGCGTAGAGGCGGCAGGTAGCCTAGTGGTTAGAGCGTGGAGGCGGCAGGTAGCCTAGTGGTTAGAGCGTTAAGTAACCGAAAGGTTGCAAGCTTGAATCCCCGAGCTGACAAGGTAAAAATCTGTTGTTCTGCCCCTGAACAAGGCAGTTAACCCACTGTTCCTAGACCGTCATTGAAATTAAGAATTTGTTCTTAACTGACTTGCCTAGTTAAATAAAATAATAAATAAATGCACACAAAAACACAGGAGAGTCTGGATGTTAACTGCAGCTCTGATATTGCTCATCCATTTATTTATATATTCTTAATTACATTCTATTACTTTAGATTTGTGTGTATTGTTGGGAAATTGAATCCCTGAGCTGACAAGGTAAACATCTGTCGTTCTGCCCCTGAACAAGGTAGTTAACCCACCGTTCCTAGGCCGTCACTGTTGGAGCTAGAAACACAAGCATTTTGCTACACACGCAATTAACATCTGCTAAACACGTGCATATGACCAATAGAATTTGATTTGGTTTGCTTTGATTAGAGCTGGATGAAACCGTTTTTTTGCATTGAGTGCTTCCACCATTTTGAAATAGTCAACTTGGTGGGATGGCCTGTGTGTGGTTAAGGAAGGATCATTTGATTCCATCCAACTCATCGAAGTAGTAGAAGAAGAAATGGACTAATTCGAAATGGAGGTGGCGCTACCCATGAGCCCATGATGGGACAGCTTCACAGAACAGTTGTGTATCTCTATGGAGCACACCGATCACCGACCACCCCATACCTTTATAATACTCTTCATCCTCAATGTATCTCGACAGGCCAAAGTCTCCCAGCTTAACACAGTCTGCTGTGGCCACCAGGACGTTCCTCACCGCTATGTCTCTGTTGGGACACAGTAAACGGGTTAGTTGAACTGGTCCAATAACAACACAGGGTTTTTGTTGTTCCTGCTATGTCTCTGTTGGGACACAGTAAACGGGTTAGTTAAACTGGTCCAATAACAACACAGGGTTTTTGTTGTTCCTGCTATGTCTCTGTTGGGACACAGTAAACGGGTTAGTTAAACTGGTCCAATAACAACACAGGGTTTTTGCTGTTCCTGCTATGTCTCTGTTGGGACACAATAAACGGGTTAGGGGGATGCTACTTTACTGCATGGATGTCAATGTATTACATACCTAGGAGTGTAATGGAGAGTTGTGTTATCTGAAGAGGAATATGGTGGCCAACATGGGATATGGGTGTCAAGATGGGATATGGGTGTCAAGATGGCTGTCCTACCTGTGCACCATGTTGATTCCCTCTAGTCTAGGTAGACCTACCTGTGCACCATGTTGATTCCCTCTAGTCTAGGTAGACCTACCTGTGCACCATGTTGATTCCCTCTAGTCTAGGTAGACCTACCTGTGCACCATGTTGATTCCCTCTAGGTAGACTAGAGCTTTGCAGATCTGCAGGCTGAAGAGAACTAGCGTAATGTTGGTGAGTTTGTTCTTGTTCTCTGTTAGGTAGTTCTTAAGCTGAAAAACAAAAAGAACAGAATTATGGGATGGCAGACTAGAGAGGAGGAACCCACCTCCTATTTGAGAAGGACCGGTCACACAAATGTCCTCGATGGCAAAGGTCGGCATGGATACTGACATTTATCGGCGTAGTAACAAATTACCTTGCGTCCCCAAAACTGTTCAAACCCCTCTTGTTGGAGGAGAGAAAATGTTGCAGTTTAAAGCTAATTTCCTGCAATTCTACATGTTGCAATGGGGGGGGGTCGAAGTCTCCTATTCACTGAATTTGGCCATGATAACTACAACATGTAGGTAGCTGGTTAGCCTGCTAGTTTAACAACTGGACATTTCTGACAGGTTATAAACAGGTTATAAACAGGTTGTAAACAGGTTATAAACAGCTCTTTAAAGGTCTGTCAGTGAATGACATAAGAGGAAAACTGCCCATGCACAACCGAATTTCAAAATTACACCATACTATTATTACAACCGAATGAACCAATAAGTAAAGTTTATAGTAAACTCTCCCTGTATGACATCATCCTCGTGTAACCTGGCTGTCGGGTCTCTCACCTCTCCATACTGGTAGAGCTCCATCACGATCCAGACAGGGTTCGCCTCTATGACACCGATCAGACTGACGATGTGGGGGTGGTTCAGGTTCTTCATGATCACTGGAGAATGGACAAGTTTAACAATTCAACTTTTCCTTCAATTTTCATATGAAAGCTACTTACGACAGTGAGGCATACTCACTTATTAAAGTCCCAATCCCATAAAAAAATTGATTTGACTGGTACCAGTGATATAGATATATATATATTGACATATCCTTTAACGAGTCGGACAAAAAAGGAAATCAGATCCAAGGCTTTTGCATGAAGAAAAGACGCCGTAAAAGGGGCCGCAGATCGGGCATCCTTCTGAGAATCCGGAGGCGAGTAAGGGAAACTCCCACTGCCTTCCATCCTTCTGAGAATCCGGAGGCGAGTAAGGGAAACTCCCACTGCCTTCCATCCTTCTGAGAATCCGGAGGCGAGTAAGGTAAACTCCCACTGCCTTTCATCCTTCTGAGAATCCGGAGGCGAGTAAGGTAAACTCCCACTGCCTTCCATCCTTCTGAGAATCCGGAGGCGAGTAAGGGAAACTCCCACTGCCTTCCATCCTTCTGAGAATCCGGAGGCGAGTAAGGTAAACTCCCACTGCCTTCCATCCTTCTGAGAATCCGGAGGCGAGCAAGGGAAACTCCCACTGCCTTCCATCCTTCTGAGAATCCGGAGGCGAGTAAGGTAAACTCCCACTGCTCTCTGTTTTTTCTAGCAACGTGCAATCATTGGAAAATAATATTGATGACCTTACGAATAAGATTATCCTACCAACGGCACATTAAACACTGTAACATCTTATGTTTCACCGAGACGTGTCTGAACGACGATACAGACAATATAGAGCTAGCGGGATTTTCCATGCACCGGCAGAACAGAGACACTACCTCTGGTAAGACGAGGGGTGGGGGTGTGTGTCTATTTGTCAATAACAGCTGTCTAATATTAATAGAAGTCTCAAGGTGTTGCTCACCTGAGATAGAGTACCTTATGATAAGCTGCAGACCATACTATCTACCAAGCAAGTTCTCATCAGAATGAAGCTGACTGCTCTCAACCAACTCTTTATGAGGCCATATGCAGAAACAGACACTAGTCTATCTCCTGTTTCTGTAGTGAGACAGCTTGATGTACCAGGACACCCCCTGGACAGGACACTAGTCTATCTCCTGTTACTGTAGTGAGGCAGCTTGATGTACAGGACACACCCTGGACAGGACACTAGTCTATCTCCTGTTACTGTAGTGAGGCAGCTTGATGTAGCAGTACACCCTCTGGACAGGATGCAGGGCCTTACCCCCAGTCTATCTCAATGCTGAGTGCCAAACGGAGACTAAATCGGGTCCCATTTTTTGTATTTGGTACACTCTTAGAAAAAAAGGTTGCTATCTAGAACCTAAAAGGGTTCTTTGGCTGTCCCCATCAGAGAACCCTTTGAAGAACCCTTTCGGTTCCAGGTAGAACCATATTGGGTTCCATGTAGAACCCCTGTCCCCAGAGAGTTCGACATGGAACCCAAAATAGTTATTCTACCTGGAACCCAAAATAGTTCTACCTGGAACCAAAAAGGGTTCTCCTATGGGGGATGGTCAAAGAACTCTTTCTAAGAGTGTTTGACTCTCAACCTTCCAATCAATCTGAGGTTTGAACTCTCAACCTTCCAATCAATCTGAGGTTTGAACTCTCAACCTTCCAATCTCAGTGCAACCATTCTAACTACAAGACCAGTGAGTTGGAGAAGTGACGAAGAAGTGTGATCAGTATTTGATGTGTACCTGCTTCACTCATGAACTTCTCCATGACGTCAGGTGAACAGTCTTTACAGGTCTTCACCGCCACGCTTAGCCTCTCCCCATTCTGGTTCAGAAACAGTCACACACACACACACACACACACACACACACACACATTAGTGAGATAAATATTTTGTCTAGTTAGGAACATTTGAGGTATTATAACTGACTGTGCGAGTAGGATGTCGGGAGATATACTTGCCGATTTTTTGTACATTCCTTCATAGACCTCCCCGAAAAACCCCTCGCCAAGGATCCGTCCCAGAACAATGTCATGTCTGTCAATTCCATACTTCACCACTGGAACCAAGTATACAACAACACAATGAGTAGCTGCCATGGAATTAGACTATAGAAAATGTAATACAGAACATAGAACATAGAGTACAGAACATAGAATACAGAGCATAGAACCTAGAGTATAGAACCTAGAGTTAGAGGATAGAATACAGAACATAGATAACAGAACATAAAATATAGAACCTAGAATATAGAGCCTAGAGTATAGAAAATAGATCAGAAAATATAGAACAGAGTATAGAACATATAGTATAGAGAACATAGAGTAAAAAAACTAGAGTTGCAGAATATAGAATATAGAATAGAGTATAGAACAGAATACAGAACACAGAAAACAGAACACAGAGCATAGCATAGAGAATATAGAACATAATGTAGAGAACGTAGAGTATAGCACATAGAACATAGAGTATAGAACATAGAGCACATACAGTTAAGTTGGAAGTTCACATAAACCTTAGCCAAATACAATTAAACACAGTTTTTCCACAATTCCTGACATTTAATCCTAGTACAATTCCCCGTCATAGGTCAGTTAGAATGACCACTTGATTTTAAGAATGCGAAATGTCAGAATAAAAGTAGAGAGAATTATTTATTTCAGGTTTTATTTATTTCATCACATTCCCAGTGGGTCAGAAGTTTATATACACTCAATTAGTATTTGGTAGCATTGCCTTTAAATTGTTTAACTTGGGTCAAACGTTTCAGGTAGCCTTCCACAAGCTACCCACAATACGTTGGGTGAATTTTGGCCCATTCCCCCTGACAGAGCTGGTGTAACTAAGTCAGAACATAGAGTATAGAACAGAGTATAGAACATAGAGTATAGAACAGAGTAGAGAACATAGAGTATAGAACATAGAGTATAGAACATAGAGTATAGAACATAGAGTTTAAAACACAGAGTATAGAACATAGAGTATAGAACATAAAGTATAGATGATAGAGTTTAAAACAAAGTATAGAACATAGAGTATAGAACATAGAGTATAGAACATAGAGTATAGAACATAGAGTTTAAAACAAAGAGTATAGAACATAGAGTATAGAACATAGAGTATAGAACATAGAGTATAGAACAGAGTAGAGAACATAGAGTATAGAACATAGAGTATAGAACATAGAGTATAGAACAGAGTATAGAACATAGAGTTTAAAACAAAGAGTATAGAACATAGAGTATAGAACATAGAGTATAGAACATAGAGTATAGAACAGAGTATAGAACATAGAGTATAGAACAGAGTATAGAACATAGAGTATAGAACATAGAGTAGAGAACATAGAGTATAGAACATAGAGTATAAAACATAGAGTTTAAAACAAAGAGTATAGAACATAGAGTATAGAACATAGAGTATAGAACATAGAGTATAGAACAGAGTATAGAACATAGAGTATAGAACATAGAGTTTAAAACAAAGAGTATAGAACATAGAGTATAGAACATAGAGTATAGAACATAGAGTATAGAACAGAGTATAGAACATAGAGTTTAAAACAAAGTATAGAACATAGAGTATAGAACATAGAGTTTAAAACAAAGAGTATAGAACATAGAGTATAGAACATAGAGTATAGAACATAGAGTATAGAACAGAGTATAGAACATAGAGTATAGAACAGAGTATAGAACATAGAGTATAGAACATAGAGTAGAGAACATAGAGTATAGAACATAGAGTTTATAACATAGAGTATAGAACATAGAGTATAGAACATAGAGTTTAAAACAAAGTATAGAACACAGAGTATAGAACACAGAGTATAGAACATAAAGTATAGAACACAGAGTTTATAACATAAAGTATAGAACATAGAGTAGAGAACATAGAGTATAGAACATAGAGTTTATAACATAAAGTATAGAACAGAGTATAGAACATGGAGTATAGAACATGGAGTATAGAACATAGAGTATAGAACATAGAGTATAGAACAGAGTATAGAACATAGAGTATAGAACAGAGTTTAGATCATAGAGTATAGAACATAGAGTATAGAACATAGAGTATAGAACATAGAGTTTAAAACAAAGTATAGAACATAGAGTATAGAACATAGAGTATAGAACATAGAGTATAGAACATAGAGTATAGAACATAGAGTATAGAACATAGAGTATAGAACAGAGTTTAGATCATAGAGTATAGAACATAAAGTATAGAACAGAGTTTAGATCATAGAGTATAGAACATAAAGTATAGAACATAGAGTATAGAACATAGAGTTTAAAACAAAGTATAGAACATAGAGTATAGAACATAGAGTTTAAAACAAAGTATAGAACACAAAGTATAGAACATAGAGTATAGAACATAGAGTATAGAACATAGAGTTTAAAACAAAGTATAGAACATAGAGTATAGAACATAGAGTATAGAACATAGAGTATAGAACATAGAGTATAGAACATAGAGTATAGAACATAGAGTATAGAACAGAGTTTAGATCATAGAGTATAGAACATAAAGTATTGAACAGAGTTTAGATCATAGAGTATAGAACATAAAGTATAGAACATAGAGTATAGAACATAGAGTTTAAAACAAAGTATAGAACATAGAGTATAGAACATAGAGTTTAAAACAAAGTATAGAACATAGAGTATAGAACATAGAGTATAGAACATAGAGTTTAAAACAAAGTATAGAACATAAAGTATAGAACATAGAGTATAGAACATAGAGTATAGAACATAGAGTATAGAACATAGAGTATAGAACATAGAGTTTAAAACAAAGTATAGAACATAGAGTATAGAACATAGAGTATAGAACATAGAGTATAGAACATAGAGTATAGAACATAGAGTATAGAACAGAGTATAGAACATAGAACAAAAAGTATAGAACATAGAGCATAGAACATAGAACATAAAGTATAGAACATAGAGTATAGAACATAGAGCATAGAACATAGAACAAAAAGTATAGAACATAGAGCATAGAACATAGAACATAAAGTATAGAACATAGAGTATAGAACAGAGTATAGAACATAGAACATAAAGTATAGAACAGAGTATAGAACAGAGTATAGAACATAGAACATAAAGTATAGAACATAGAGTATAGAACATAAAGTATAGAACATAGAGTATAGAACATAAAGTATAGAACAGAGTATAGAACATAGAACATAAAGTATAGAACAGAGTATAGAACAGAGTATAGAACATAGAACATAAAGTATAGAACATAGAGTATAGAACATAAAGTATAGAACATAGAGTATAGAACATAAAGTATAGAACAGAGTATAGAACATAGAACATAAAGTATAGAACATAGAGTATAGAACAGAGTATAGAACATAGAACATAAAGTATAGAACATAGAGTATAGACAGTAAAAGTCTACATCAGGCTCCTTAGATACTATGCTATAAGTGTCTTCCATCTTGATAAAGAGTGCGCCTCTACTTACCAGACTTTGGTCGTTCGTCAATCTCAGCGTAGATGTCAGATCCTGAACGATGGACAATATTTGATGATGTCAGTTTGTGTTAAAAACAGATGGGTCAACTTGAAAACATACAGTGTAGCCCTGCCCCTACAGTACTAGTTTCAAACAATTCAAAACAGTCACTGTAATGCACAAATTATTCATAATATTAGTAAAACAAAGATGAAGTCAGTCGTGGTAGATGAAAACTCACCCATGCTATATCTGAAGGAGTCCGTGTTCTCCGTTTGACTACAGAGTGGGAGGAGAGACAGCAAGAGGAGGAGAGGAGAGGATCATCAATCCTGGGTTTGAGGTAGGTCCTCAATACACCAGGCACACTGTTACAGTAACACTGCCTGTCTCTGTTATACATCTATCTGACAGCATCATGTCTAGTAACACTGCCTGTCTCTGACAGCATCATGTCCAGTAACACTGCCTGTCTCTGACAGCATCATGTCTAGTAACACTGCCTGTCTCTGTGATACATCCATCTGACAGCATCATGTACAGTAACATTGCCTGTCTCTGTGATACATCTATCTGACAGCATCATGTCTAGTAGCACTGCCTGCCTCTGTGATACATCTATCTGACAGCATCATGTCTAGTAACACTGCCTGTCTCTGTGATACATCTATCTGACAGCATCATGTCCAGTAACACTGCCTGTCTCTGTGATACATCTATCTGACAGCATCATGTCTAGTAACACTGCCTGTCTCTGTGATACATCTATCTGACAGCATCATGTCTAGTAACACTGCCTGTCTCTGTGATACATCTATCTGACAGCATCATGTCTAGTAACACTGCCTGTCTCTATGATACATCTATCTGACAGCATCATGTCCAGTAATACTGCCTGTCTCTATGATACATCTATCTGACAGCATCATGTCCATTAACACTGCCTGTCTCTATGATACATCTATCTGACAGCATCATGTCAAGTAACACTGCCTGTCTCTGTGATACATCTATCTGACAGCATCATGTCCAGTAACACTGCCTGTCTCTGTGATACATCTATCTGACAGCATCATGTCCATTAACGCTGCCTGTCTCTGTGATACATCTATCTGACAGCATCATGTCCATTAACACTGCCTGTCTCTATGATACATCTATCTGACAGCATCATGTCAAGTAACACTGCCTGTCTCTGTGATACATCTATCTGACAGCATCATGTCCAGTAACACTGCCTGTCTCTGTGATACATCTATCTGACAGCATCTTGTCCAGTAAAACTGCCTGTCTCTGACAGCATCAGGTCCAGTAACACTGCCTGTCTCTGACAGCATCATGTCTAGTAACACTGCCTGTCTCTGTGATACATCTATCTGACAGCATCATGTCTAGTAACACTGCCTGTCTCTATGATACATCTATCTGACAGCATCATGTCCAGTAACACTGCCTGTCTCTGTGATACATCTATCTGACAGCATCATGTCTAGTAACACTGCCTGTCTCTGTGATACATCTATCTGACAGCATCATGTCTAGTAACACTGCCTGTCTCTATGATACATCTATCTGACAGCATCATGTCCATTAACACTGCCTGTCTCTATGATACATCTATCTGACAGCATCATGTCAAGTAACACTGCCTGTCTCTGTGATACATCTATCTGACAGCATCTTGTCCAGTAAAACTGCCTGTCTCTGACAGCATCATGTCCAGTAACACTGCCTGTCTCTGACAGCATCATGTCCAGTAACACTGCCTGTCTCTGACAGCATCATGTCCAGTAACACTGCCTGTCTCTGACAGCATCATATCCAGTAACACTGCCTGTCTCTGACAGCATCATGTCCAGTAACACTGCCTGTCTCTGACAGCATCATGTCCAGTAACACTGCCTGTCTCTGACAGCATCATGTCCAGTAACACTGCCTGTCTCTGACAGCATCATGTCCAGTAACACTGCCTGTCTCTGACAGCATCATGTCCAGTAACACTGCCTGTCTCTGTGATACATCCCATGTTTCAACAAGTACTAAATATTCCTGTTTTGTTTCAGCAAAATGACTTGTTATGGAAATGACATAAAAGAAGAGGACTGGCCACCCCACATAGCCTGGTTCCTCTCTAGGTTTCTTCCTAGGTTTTTGCCTTTCTAGGGAGTTTTTCCTAGCCACCGTGCTTCTACACCTGCATTGCTTGCTGTTTGGGGTTTTAGGCTGGGTTTCTGTACAGCACTTTGAGATATCAGCTGATGTACGAAGGGCTATATAAATACATTTGATTTGATTTGAAGCCCAAAATATTAAGCCTTGTTCAAGAGAAAGTGAATCCACTCACTTCGTGGGAAGGTCTGGCAGGGAACTTCGTAAATTGGCATCTGTGGGGTCACATAAGAAGTCACATTGGTTCAGTAGACTTACGAGGGATGAGAAAATCGAATTAGACCGTTGTGATGCACTCTTTCAGTGTATCCCCCTTAGTGTTTCTCCTACCATAAAATTCACAGGGCTGGGACTACCTGATCCCCCTTACCTTTGTTTGGTCTAGCGATGAACGACTCATCAGTGGCGTGCTCAGAGCGACAGTAACCGTCAATAAGGTCCACCATATTTTCTGCCATCGCAAACTTAGTCACGTTGATAGACAGAGGCTGACGAAGAAGATACCAACCATTCACGTTAATGACAATAACTGCAATTACAATCACATTACAAACACTATACAAAGATTATAATGTCATAGGGGTGATAGACTGATAGGCTTTCAGGGCAAAATATTTATTTAAGATGCAGGCTTTTAACTCAACGATCACATCAATCAAAATGTTTTGTAAAAACAAAGACTTACGGACACAGCTCTCTAGTTAGAATTTAGCGCCTGTATTCATAATGTCTCTAGTTAGAATTCAGAGCCTGTATTCATTATGTCTCTAGTTAGAATTCAGAGCCTGTATTCATTATGTCTCTAGTCAGAATTCAAAGCCTGTATTCATTATGTCTGTAGTTAGAATTCAGAGCCTGTATTCATTATGTCTCTAGTCAGAATTCAGAGCCTGTATTCATTATGTCTCTAGTCAGAATTCAGAGCCTGTATTCATTATGTCTCTAGTCAGAATTCAGAGCCTGTATTCATAATGTCTCAGAATAGTTGTGCTGATCTAGGATCAGGTTCCCCCCTGTCCATACAACCTTTTTCATTGTGATCTAGGATCAGGTTCCCCCCTGTCCATATAACCTTATTCATCTAAAAGGCAACGCTGTTCCTATGTCAGCAGTCCTACTCCGAGTCTCTTTGTGAATGTTGGCCCAGGCCTCACTACCTTGTTTTACGTGACTGACTCGGTCCATGTTCTGATTGAGCACACGTTTTCTTCATCTATTTTAATGTGTACCTGTCTGGCTCCGTCTATGTCCAGGTTGAGGAGGGCTTTGCCGTCACTCTGAGATGAACACTTGATGCTCTTGATCTGTTTGAAATCCGCTAGACACACAGGCTGGTGGGGATAAGAGAGACACAATTAAATGATACACTTATCAGCCACAGGTGTAGGGTAAAGGTTGACACGGGAACAGGACTCCCGGGGACAGGATTCCCGGGCGACAGGACTACCGGGGACAGGACTCCCGGTGGACAGGACTCCAGGGGACAGGACTCCCGGGGACAGGACTCCCGGGGACAGGACTCCAGAGTGGCACAGCAAACTAAGGCACTGCATTACAGTGCTAGAGGTGGCCCTACAGACACTGGTTCGATCCCGGGCTGTATCACCAGCTGTGATCAGGAGTCCCATAGGGCGGAGCACAATTGGCCCAGCGTCGTCCGGGTTAAGGGAAGGTTTGGCCGGTGGGACCTACTAGGCTCATTGCGCTCTAGCGATGCCTTGTGGTGCAGAGCCTGCAGGCTGACCTCGTCAGTCAGTCGAACAGTGTTTCCTCCGACACATTGGTGCGTTTGGCTTCCAGGTTATTAAGCGTGCGGATGTTAAAGAAGAGTGGTTTGGCGGGTCATGTTTCGGAGGACGCATGACTCAACCTTTGCCTCCAGAGACCATTGAGGAGTTGCAGTGATGAGACAATTATGAAATTGGGGAGAAAAAGGGTGGTGAAATAAATAAATCAACTATTGGGGGTCCTGTGGGATTCTGGTTCTAGGGATCAAGTTTGGGACAGGACAGAATGGACAGTACAGGACTAGTTATAAACATAGTTTTTTTTGTGTGTTTTTGGGGGAGAATATGTAATGTGTAGAAGATTTTATTTAAAAACTGAATAGGCCTAATATAGTTTACTTAATATTAATAAATTAGTTCATGTAATTTCACCCCTCCTCTTCCATCAGCTCACTCTCACGCCTCGCTCCAGTTACAGCCATGTCCACAGCGCAATCACTACTTTACCTCAGATGCCAACGTACAGTCAGTGAATGAATGAATCCTTCAAGAGATGAATTGAGTTCAACCGACTCTGGGTAAGTGGAAGGGTTGCCTTCATTGCCAAACTCTGATAATGTGGTTGTTATCAGCTGTGTGCAGGGCAGGATACTGTCTGGTGAGCGCCGAACAGTAGCCAAACAGAGCAGTTGCTATGGCGAGATTATTTTTTGCATTTGTGATTTCTGTGTATAAAATTAGCACGGGACGGGGAGTAATTTCACAGGGACAGAACAGGAAAGTTCAGTCGTTATAGAACAGTTGCCGAAACAGGACAGTACGGGAAAAGATTTGACAGGACAAGACAGGACAGGAATGGGTTTTCACTCCCGTGTCAACCTCTACACTTTTAGACAAAAAAAGGTTTCCTAAAGGGTTCTTCGGCTGTCCCCGTAGGAGAACCCTTTTTGGTTCCAGGTAGAACTCTTTTGGGTTCCATGTAGAACCCTCTGTGGAAAGGGTATTACATGGAACTCAAAAGGGTTCTACCTGGAATCAAAAGAGTTCTACAGAAGGGTTCTTCAAAGGGTTCTCCTATGGGGATAGCTGAAGAGCAGTTTTGGTTCTAGTTAGCACCTTTTTTCTAAGAGTGTAGTGCAGGGTGAAGTCACATTTACATTTTAAGTAATTTAGCAGACGCTCTTATCCAGAGCGACTTACAATTAGTGCATTCCTCTTCAGCTAGGTGAGACATATCACAATAGTAGCAAGTACATTTCCCCCACAATGCTCAGTAGACGCTGACCTTGGTTCAGTTTAGCATTTTCCATACTAATGGTTAATCTATCACTCGGGGGAAACTTCACCCCGGACCCCTCACAGGCTGGGGATGGGGCATGAAGAACAGGAGAATATCGGCCAGAAATCATTCACGACAATGCAATGAAAATGAACAAATAGCAAGATATATAGCATCCTGCTTACTGCTGAGTCTATATGGCTGGGTTGGTGAATGCTTAACGCTGAGTCTATATGGCTGGGTAGGTGAATGCCCTGCATGCTTACCGCTGAGTCTATATGGCTGGGTTGGTGAATGCCCTGCATGCTTACCGCTGAGTCTATATGGCTGGGTTGGTGAATGCCCTGCATGCTTACCGCTGAGTCTATATGGGTGGGTTGGTGAATGCCCTGCATGCTTACCGCTGAGTCTATATGGCTGGGTTGGTGAATGCCCTGCATGCTTACCGCTGAGTCTATATGGCTGGGTTGGTGAATGCCCTGCATGCTTACCGCTGAGTCTTTATGGGTGCGTTGGCGAATGCCCCTGGCTCCAATCACCAGCTCTACTGACAGACTCCAACCTTGCTGTGGACAAACAGTGTGGTTGCAACATAACTTTCATGTCTTGACAAACTTCAGACTCATACAATATTTTCTGTGAAGTGAGCCGTGAGAAAAGGAAAATCCAGAGCATGTCTAATTGTAGATTATTGCATCATTTGTGGTGGAAATGTGATCAGGAAAATGAGATGATACGTACTGACAGTACCTCACTCAGGTATTTACTGCGTACTGACAGGACCTCACTCAGGTATTTACTGCGTACTGACAGGACCTCACTCAGGTATTTACTGTGTCCTGACAGGACCTCATACTGACAGGACCTCACTCAGGTATTTACTGTGTACTGACAGGACCTCACTCAGGTATTTACTGTGTACTGACAGGACCTCACTCAGGTATTTACTGCGTACTGACAGTACCTCACTCAGGTATTTACTGCGTACTGACAGGACCTCACTCAGGTATTTACTGCGTACTGACAGGACCTCACTCAGGTATTTACTGTGTCCTGACAGGACCTCATACTGACAGGACCTCACTCAGGTATTTACTGTGTACTGACAGGACCTCACTCAGGTATTTACTGTGTACTGACAGGACCTCACTCAGGTATTTACTGCGTACTGACAGGACCTCACTCAGATATTTACTGTGTACTGACAGGACCTCACTCAGATATTTACTGCGTACTGACAGGACCTCACTCAGGTATTTACTGCGTACTGACAGGACCTCACTCAGGTATTTACTGCGTACTGACAGGACCTCACTCAGGTATTTACTGTGTACTGACAGGACCTCACTCAGGTATTTACTGCGTACTGACAGGACCTCACTCAGGTATTTACTGTGTACTGACAGGACCTCATACTGACAGGACCTCACTCAGATATTTACTGTGTCCTGACAGGACCTCACTCAGGTATTTACTGTGTCCTGACAGGACCTCACTCGGGTATTTACTGTGTACCGACTGCAAATACCTGAGTGCGGCCCTTCCTAATTGTATTGTTTGTAAAGCCAACAGCAACACGAACCACCAGTTCGCAGGGGTAGACCTCCTCGTCAACGTTGATGAATTCCGTGAGCGTTTTGAAGAAGCGAACCATACACTCCTCCTCCTTCAGAGTAGCGTACTGCTGGAAGGTCTGGGTGATCAGCTTCCGAAGAGGACGAGACTGGGACAGAACATCACACATTAGACGACATTTTCATAACCCTATTTGATGTCAAATAGTAAACAGCGCGGTAAACGACACTGCCAGCATAGAAATGATCAGAAATGAACAGAAATTATCAGAAATTAACAGAAATTCTCTTTGTTGACATAATAGTTACAGCTAGGCTCATTATTAAAAACGTTGTAGAAACTTCCAATAATATGTTGAACGATCATGTGGAAATCAAAATTCATAAATGTACCTTCATGCGGTCAATGAGCTCCTGTGGGAAGAACAGGTTCAGCCCCACGTCCTTCCTTCATTGGTCAAAATAAATCACATTCAGAGAGACCAGTTAGAATAAACCAACCAATCAAACCAACGTGATAGAAAAGTTAGGTAAAAAACCAACCAATCAAACCAACGTGACAGAAAAGTTAGGTAAAAAACCAACCAATCAAACCAACGTGATAGAAAAGTTAGGTAAAAAACCAACCAATCAAACCAACGTGATAGAAAAGTTAGGTAATAAACCAACCAATCAAACCAACGTGATAGAAAAGTTAGGTAAAAAACCAACCAATCAAACCAACGTGATTGAAAAGTTAGGTAATAAACCAACCAATCAAACCAACGTGATAGAAAAGTTAGGTAAAAAAACCAACCAATCAAACCAACGTGATTGAAAAGTTAGGTAAAAAACCAACCAATCAAACCAACGTGATAGAAAAGTTAGGTAAAAAACCAACCAATCAAACCAACGTGATAGAAAAGGTAGGTAAAAAACCAACCAATCAAACCAACGTGATAGAAAAGTTAGGTAAAAAAAACAACCAATCAAACCAACGTGATAGAAAAGTTAGGTAAATGAAGGTTGCTACCAACAAACGTATAAATGTAAGTACTTACTCTAGTAACTCAAAGTTGGACTTCTTCTCCAAACCTTTAGCGTTCATGTCTTTATAAAACCTCCTGAGGACCAAGCAGAAAAACACAGTTTTATTTTTAACCGACTCAGTGATGTTTCCCGGCTTTTAAATGATTCATATATTTTTAAAGATCCTATTAAAATGTTCTGTATGGTGGAGGAAAAGCTTCTAAGCGTTTCACTGTAATCGTTTACACCCATTGTATTCTGTCATGTGACAAATAAACGTGAATTTGAATTGATTTGGAACAACGTGACATAACGAGGCTCTACTACGGACAAACCCACTGTGACGTGGATGACGTCTACACGTTAACAAGAGGATACATAAGGAAACTCACCTGATCTCCAGACAGCCCAGCTGCAGGGCCATCCCATCACTGACCTTACTGGCATGGTACTGCATGTAGTCACTACGCACCTAACACAGACCCAAGATGGCATAGAGAGACCACATGTACTGTTGTTAACGGGTTAGTTACGCTGCATTTCATCTTTGACCTTACTGGCATGGTACTGCATGTAATCAGCACGCACCTAACACAGGCAATATCGAGAGAACACGTTCATTGTTATCTACATGTAGTCACTATACACCTAACACAGGCAATATCGAGAGAACATGTTCATTGTTATCTACATGTAGTCACTATACACCTAACACAGGCAATATCGAGAGAACACGTAATTAACTGTTGAAGTCACTCAGCCTGGTCTCATAGTCTAGACGTAATATAGTACATGTAAATCCGGGACACTCAAATTAGTATGGTATGTTATGTTTGCTGTTAATATATAAAGACAGATGGCTACTTAAGGCTTAAACCAAAGTAGGGTGGTTGGTTGGGTTAGATGGGTGGGCGTATAACGTGAACGTCTAGCAACCCAAAAGGTCCCATCAGGGACAACTTTATATAATTAGCAATTTTTCAACTACTTACTACTTTCTAGCTACTTTGCAACCACTTAGCATGTCAGCTAACCCTTCCCCTAACTATGACCTTAACCTTTCAATCTAACTCCTTAACTTAGGAGTTAGATTAAACCTAGCTAAACCTAGCTACATAGTCAGAGTATTAATGTGCTCTCTACATAGTCATAGTATGAATGTGTTCTCTACATAGTCAGAGTATTAATGAGTTCTCTACATAGTCAGAGTATTAATGTGTTCTCTACATAGAGTATTAATGTGTTCTCTACATAGAGTATTAATGTGTTCTCTACATAGTCAGAGTGGTAATGTGTTCTCTACATAGTCAGAGTGGTAATGTGTTCTCTACATAGTCAGAGTATTAATGTGTTCTCTACATAGTCAGAGTGGTAATGTGTTCTCTACATAGAGTATTAATGTGTTCTCTACATAGTCAGAGTGGTAATGTGTTCTCTACATAGTCAGAGTGGTAATGTGTTCTCTACATAGTCAGAGTGGTAATGTGTTCTCTACATAGAGTATTAATGTGTTCTCTACATAGAGTATTAATGTGTTCTCTACATAGTCAGAGTGGTAATGTGTTCTCTACATAGTCAGAGTATTAATGTGTTCTCTACATAGTCAGAGTGGTAATGTGTTCTCTACATAGTCAGAGTACTAATGTGTTATCTACATAGAGTACTAACTAATGTGTTCTCTACATAGTCAGAGTATTAATGTGTTCTCTACATAGTCAGAGTGGTAATGTGTTCTCTACATAGTCAGAGTACTAATGTGTTATCTACATAGAGTACTAACTAATGTGTTCTCTACATAGAGTACTAATGTGTTCTCTACATAGAGTACTAACTAATGTGTTCTCTACATAGAGTACTAATGTGTTCTCTACATAGTCAGAGTATTAATGTGTGCTCTACATAGAGTATTAATGTGTTCTCTACATAGTCAGAGTGGTAATGTGTTCTCTACATAGTCAGAGTATTAATGTGTTCTCTACATAGAGTACTAATGTGTTCTCTACATAGAGTACTAATGTGATCTCTACATAGAGCACTAATGTGTTCTCTACATAGTCAGAGTAATAGTGTGTTCTCTACATAGTCAGAGTATTAATGTGTTCTCTACATAGTCAGAGTATTAATGTGTTCTCTACATAGAGTACTAATGTGTTCTCTACATAGAGTACTAATGTGTTCTCTACATAGAGTATTAATGTGTTCTCTACATAGAGTACTAATGTGTTCTCTACATAGTCAGAGTATTAATGTGTTCTCTACATAGTCAGAGTATTAATGTGTTCTCTACATAGAGTACTAATGTGTTCTCTACATAGAGTACTAATGTGTTCTCTACATAGAGTATTAATGTGTTCTCTACATAGAGTATTAATGTGTTCTCTACATAGAGTACTAATGTGTTCTCTACATAGAGTATTAATGTGTTCTCTACATAGAGTATTAATGTGTTCTCTACATAGAGTACTAATGTGTTCTCTACATAGTCAGAGTATTAATGTGTTCTCTACATAGAGTACTAATGTGTTCTCTACATAGAGTACTAATGTGTTCTCTACATAGAGTATTAATGTGTTCTCTACATAGAGTACTAATGTGTTCTCTACATAGTCAGAGTATTAATGTGTTCTCTACATAGAGTATTAATGTGTTCTCTACATAGAGTATTAATGTGTTCTCTACATAGTCAGAGTGGTAATGTGTTCTCTACATAGTCAGAGTATTAATGTGTTCTCTACATAGTCAGAGTGGTAATGTGTTCTCTACATAGTCAGAGTGGTAATGTGTTCTCTACATAGTCAGAGTACTAATGTGTTATCTACATAGAGTATTAATGTGTTCTCTACATAGAGTACGAATGTGTTGTCTACATAGTCAGAGTATTAATGTGTTATCTACATAGAGTACTAATGTGTTATCTACATAGAGTACTAACTAATGTGTTCTCTACATAGAGTACTAATGTGTTCTCTACATAGAGTACTAATGTGTTGTCTACATAGTCAGAGTACTGCTTGCTGCCTACTGTACCTGTTGATAGAAATACAGCAGTGTAGTACTGTCTTCTTTAAACTTTTCCAGGAAGTTGACTGGAATGTAGCGGACTCTCAGGTCATACCTGTGGAGAGATGAAAATAAACATACTTCAGAGTAGCAGTCTTCAACTGATGAACGTACCTCTGCTTTAGAGTAGCAGTATTTAACTGATGAACGTACCCATATTTTAGACTAGGAGTCTACAACTGATGAACTACCCATATTTTAGAGTAGAAATTCTTCAACCTTCAAGCACCACCCCAACACTGTATATTTTACAGTGGAGGTTGAAGCAGAAACAAACTCCTTTGTCTGCGACTCTTTCGTCTCGTGGCTCCATGAAGAAACTTCCTTTAAACTCCTTTAAACAAGGCTGTCGTACATTGGTTCACTTATGCCCTGAAATAAATGTGTTCATATGAGCAGGAATAGTGTATATACATTTGTTCATATGGGCAGAATATTGGAAGGCCAAACCGAAAACCCATGGTCCTCATTATACATTAGCAAAAATAAATAGTTGCATGTCTTGTGTTGTCATCAGGTGAATGATAAGGGCAAGGAGAAATAATCAACATCCGTCTCCCCTTCTCCACCTCCTCAATCCGTGTCCCACTCCTCCTCCTCCTCCCTGTCCCACTCCTCCTCCTCCCTGTCCCACTCCTCCTCCTCCACCCCTGTCCCACTCCTCCTCCACCCTGTCCCACTCCTCCTCTGCCCCCCCTGTCCCACTCCTCCTTCTCCACCCTGTCCCACTCCTCCTCCCTGTCCCACTCCTCCTCCAGCCCTGTCCCACTCCTCCTCCAGCCCTGTCCCACTCCTCCTCCAGCCCTGTCCCACTCCTCCTCCAGCCCTGTCCCACTCCTCCTCCTCCACCCTGTCCACTCCTCCTCCTCCACCCCTGTCCCACTCCTCCTCCTCCTCCCCTGTCCCACTCCTCCTCCACCCCTGTCCCACTCCTCCTCCACCCTGTCCCACTCCTCCTCCTCCTCCTCCACCCTGTGACACTCCTCCTCCTCCACCCTGTCCCACTCCTCCACCCTGTCCCACTCCTCCTCCCTGTCCCACTCCTCCTCCAGCCCTGTCCCACTCCTCCTCCAGCCCTGTCCCACTCCTCCTCCTCCACCCTGTCCCACTCCTCCTCCTCCACCCCTGTCCCACTCCTCCTCCTCCTCCTCCTCCTCCTCCACCCCTGTCCCACTCCTCCTCCACCCTGTCCCACTCCTCCTCCATCCCTGTCCCACTCCTCCATCCACCCCGGCCCACTCCTCCATCCACCCCTGTCCCACTCGTCCTCCACCCCTGTCCCATCCCTCCACCCCTCCTCTCACCTCCACTCTGCCTCCACGTGATGACTCTCATAGCGTTGCTCCACCTCCCCCACGGTCAGGTCTGGATGGAGCCAGTGGAGCTCGTCTGACTTGAGGTGCTTCAGCAGCAGACCATAGCAGCCTTTATACTGGATGTTAGGTCCCAGTCTACCACTGGTCAGGATAGACTGGACTATAGCCTGGGGGAGAGAGACCAGTATGGAGTCAGTCTGAGTTAAAATGATACCACTGGTCAGGATAGACTGGACTATAGCCTGGAGGAGAGAGACCAGTATGGAGTCAGTCTGAGTTAAAATGATACCACTGGTCAGGATAGACTGGACTATAGCCTGGGGGAGAGAGACCAGTATGGAGACCGTCACAGTTATTAAAATGATACCACTGGTCAGGATAGACTGGACTATAGCCTGGGGGAGAGAGACCAGTATGGAGACCGTCACAGTTATTAAAATGATACCACTGGTCAGGATAGACTGGACTATAGCCTGGAGGAGAGAGACCAGTCTGGAGACCGTCACAGTTAAAAGGATACCACTGGTCAGGACAGACTGGATGTTACAAACCCCTTTGGCATTGCAGTCTAGGGGGGATGAAAACGAGACATGTAACATATCTGAAAAGGAACAGTGAGAACTAATAACATCAGACAACCCAACTTTACCGTCAAACACTGGGGTTTATTGTTCAAACACACGCTAATGAGGGGGGGAAAAGGGGCTGAGCAAGGAGGCCTACAAACCTGACTCAGTTACACCAGCTCCGGGGGGGGGGGGGGCTGAGCAAGGAGGCCTACAAACCTGACTCAGTTACACCAGCTCCGGGGGGGAGGGGCTGAGCAAGGAGGCCTACAAACCTGACTCAGTTACACCAGCTCCGGGGGGGAGGGGCTGAGCAAGTACGCCTACAAACCTGACTCAGTTACACCAGCTCCGGGAGGGGAGGGGCTGAGCAAGGAGGCCTACAAACCTGACTCAGTTACACCAGCTCCGGGGGGGGGAGGGGCTGAGCAAGGAGGCCTACAAACCTTACTCAGTTACACCAGCTCTGGGGGGGGGAGGGGCTGAGCAAGGAGGCCTACAAACCTGACTCAGTTACACCAGCTCCGGGGGGGAGGGGCTGAGCAAGGAGGCCTACAAACCTGACTCAGTTACACCAGCTCCGGGGGGGAGGGGCTGAGCAAGTACGCCTACAAACCTGACTCAGTTACACCAGCTCCGGGAGGGGAGGGGCTGAGCAAGGAGGCCTACAAACCTGACTCAGTTACACCAGCTCCGGGGGGGGGAGGGGCTGAGCAAGGAGGCCTACAAACCTTACTCAGTTACACCAGCTCTGGGGGGGGGAGGGGCTGAGCAAGGAGGCCTACAAACCTGACTCAGTTACACCAGCTCCGGGGGGGGGGAGGGGCTGAGCAAGGAGGCCTACAAACCTGACTCAGTTACACCAGCTCCGGGGGGAGGGGCTGAGCAAGGAGGCCTACAAACCTGACCCAGTTACACCAGCTCCGGGGGGGGGGAGGGGCTGAGCAAGGAGGCCTACAAACCTGACTCAGTTACACCAGCTCCGGGGGGGGGAGGGGCTGAGCAAGGAGGCCTACAAACCTGACTCAGTTACACCAGCTCCGGGGGGGGGGGGGGGCTGAGCAAGGAGGCCTACAAACCTGACTCAGTTACACCATCTCCGGAGGGGGAGGGGCTGAGCTGGACCCAAGGAAAGAACTAATAAATATCCCCAAAAAACCTAAGCTAATCTAACCTGCTTCATGAACAGCTGGCTAACTAACCAATAAAATACAGTGGGTGGTCCGCCCAGTTCTAACTAGGGTACTTAGACAGTGTTTTCCTACGGGTAATGTATGCCCATGGGCGACCAAGCTTGGTATCTATAAACTATAACTAAGTAACTAAGTGACATCTGTGCAGAATTGACGATAAATAAATGATATGTCTTATTTCAAACAACTGCAGTTCAAATATCCATTTCCAACTCCCAAGGGGTTGTCCACACCATGACCAGAAGCATACTTCCTTTCCTACAACAGATCCTCAATCAATGTATCCATCCTATCAATCAAAATGGCAATCAATCAACTCATCAACCAATAAATAAATCAATCAATCACCTGTATTTATGTATATTACATGAATGGATGTATATCAAATGTATTTATGTACATCAAATGTATTTATGTACATCAAACGTATTTATGTGTATCAAATGTATTTATGTATATCAAATATATTTATGTATATTACATGTATTTATGTACATCAAATGTATTTATGTACATCAAATGTATTTATGTATATGGAATGTATGTATATATATATAAAATGTATATTACATGTATTTATGTACATCAAATGTATTTATGTACATCAAATGTATTTATGTATATGGAATGTATGTATATATATATAAAATGTATATTACATGTATTTATGTACATCAAACGTATTCATGTGTATCAAATGTATTTATGTATAGTACATGTATTTATGTATATTACATGTATTTATGTGTTTCAAATGTATTTATGTACATTACATGTATTTATGTACATCAAATGTATTTATGTGTATCAAATGTATTTATGTATAGTACATGTATTTATGTATATTACATGTATTTATGTACATCAAATGTATTTATATACATAAAATGTATATTACATGTATTTATGTATATCAAATGTATATTACATGTATTTATGTACATCAAACGTATTCATGTGTATCAAATGTATTTATGTATAGTACATGTATTTATGTATATTACATGTATTTATGTACATCAAATGTATTTATATACATAAAATGTATATTACATGTATTTATGTGTATCAAATGTATATTACATGTATTTATGTGTATCAAATGTTTTATGTACATCAAATGTATTTATGTACATCAAAGGTATTTATGTACATCAAATGAATTTATGTATATTACATGTATTTATGTATATCAAATGTATTTATGTGTATCAAATGTATTTATGTACATCAAACGTATTTATGTATATTACATGTATTTATGTATATTACATGTATTTATGTATATTACATGTATTTATGTATATCAAATGTATTTATGTATATATATATAACAGCTGGTCAAAGTGTAGTTAATCACCCTGATCTTCCAGGAGCTGTCACACTTGACCAGTTTGAAGTTTTTCCCCAGGGTGTTGTTGGTGGAAAAACAGACTTTGAGGATCTTGGTGGGTCCCCCCTCCCCGCTGAAGGGGCTCTGTTGTGGGCCGTCGTTGTGGCCGGGGCTGGGTAGCCTCCAGGACAGGGTGGTAGTGTCTCCCTGCATCACCTCGTACATTCTCACGGTAGAGAGAATGATAACGTCATACTGATGTCACACCTGGGGAGAGGGCGAGAGAGGGAGAGGGAGAGTGAAAGAGGAGGGGGGAGAGAGAGAGGGATGGGGGGAGATAGAGAGAAAGAGGAGGGGGGAGAGAGAGAAAGAGGAGGGGGAGAGAGAGAGGGAGAGAGAAAGAGAAGGGGTAGAGAGAGAAAGAGGAGGGGGGAGAGACAAAGAGGAGGGGGGAGAGAGAGAAAGAGGAGGGGGGAGAGAGAGAAAGAGGAGGGGGAGAGAAAGAGGAGGGGGAGGGAGAGGGAGAGAGAAAGAGGGGGAGAGAGAGAAAGAGGAGTAGGAGAGAGAGAAAGAGGAGGGGGAGAGAGAGAAAGAGGAGGGGGAGAGAGAGAAAGAGGAGGGAGAGAGAAAGAGGGGGGAGAGAGAGAGGGACAGGGGGGGGGGGGGGTGTTATTGCCATCATCCCTAGTTTGAGACAGAGAGGGTGGTCAGTCAGAAAGATACCAGGTAACTTTCCCACTCTGGATCCATCCAGTCAAAACCCAGAACTTCAGTTCAGCCGTGACATGATTTATATAGTAATAATGCTATGCGGTGTACTGTAGTGTCAGATGTGGTTGTGACTCACTTTACAGTTGATTTACAGATGTGATCTACTGATATAGCCCAACATTCCTGTCTTTCACTTCATGTGAAGGCCTGTATTAGTCACAAGGTAAGCTCGCAGCGGCACGGCGTGTAGGCCCTACACACACCACGTTCAGTATCTATTCTACTGTAGCAGAGAACATAGTGCTATGTAGAACCATTTGTCTCAGTAGTAGAACACTCTGACAAAATGGTTCCCGATAGAACCCTTTCAGGTGAGATATAAAAATAAAAAAAACTTTTTGGTTACTAATCGAGTAGCAACCTTTCAGAGGTTATAACAGTGGGGAGAACAAGTATTTGATACACTGCCGATTTTGCAGGTTTTCCTATTTACAAAGCATGTAGAGGTCGGTAAATGTTTATCATAGGTACACTTCAACTGTGAGAGACGGAATCTAAAACAAAAATCCAGAAAATCACATTGTATGATTTTTAAGTTAATTAATTTGCATTTTATTGCATGACATAAGTATTTGATACATCAGAAAAGCAGAACTTAATATTTGGTACAGAAACCTTTGTTTGCAATTACAGAGATCATGCGTTTCCTGTAGTTCTTGACCAGGTTTGCACACACTGCAGCAGGGATTTTGGCCCACTCCTCCAAACAGACCTTCTCCAGATCCTTCAGGTTTCGGGGCTGTCTCTGGGCAATACGGACTTTCAGCTCCCTCCAAAGATTTTCTATTGGGTTCAGGTCTGGAGACTGGCTAGGCCACTCCAGGACCTTGAGATGCTTCTTACGGAGCCACTCCTTAGTTGCCCTGGCTGTGTGTTTCAGGTAGTTGCCATTCTGGAAGACCCAGCCACGACCCATCTTCAATGCTCTTACTGAGGGAAGGATGTTGTTGGCCAAGATCTCGCGATACATGGCCCCATCCATCCTCCTCTCAATATGGTGCAGTCATCCTGTCCCCTTTGCAGAAAAGCATCCCCAAAGAATGATGTTTCCACCTCAATGCTTCACAGTTGGGATGGTGTTCTTGGGGTTGTACTCATCCTTCTTCTTCCTCCAAACACGGCGAGTGGAGTTTAGACCAAAAAGCTATTTATTTGTCTCATCAGACCACATGACCTTCTCCCATTCCTCCTCTGGATCATCCAGATGGTCATTGGCAAACTTCAGACGGGCCTTGACATGCGCTGGTTTGAGCAGGGGGACCTTGCGTGTGCTGCAGGATTTTATTCCATGTTACTAATGGTTTTCTTTGAGACTGTGGTCCCAGCTCTCTTCAGGTCATTGACCAGGTCCTGCCATGTAGTTCTGGGCTGATCCCTCACCTTCCTCATGATCATTGATGCCCCACGAGGTGAGATCTTGCATGGAGCCCCAGACAGAAGGTGATTGACCGTCATCTTGAACTTCCATTTTCTAATAATTGCGCCAACAGTTGTTGCCTTCTCACCAAGCTGCTTGCTTATTGTCCTGTAGCCCATCCCAGCCTTGTGCAGGTCTACAATTATATCCCTGATGTCCTTACACAGCTCTCTGGTCTTGGCCATTGTGGAGAGGTTGGAGTCTGTTTGATTGAGTGTGTGGACAGGTGTCTTTTATACAGGTAACGAGTTCAAACAGGTGCAGTTAATACAGGCAATGAGTGGAGAACAGGAGGGCTTCTTAAAGAAAAACTAACAGGTCTGTGAGAGCCAGAATTCTTACTGGTTGGTAGGTGATCAAATACTTATGTCATGCAATAAAATGCAAATTCATTACTTAACAATCATACAATGTGATGTTCTGGATTTTTGTTTTAGATTACGTCTCTCACAGTTGAAGTGTACCTATGATAAAAATTACAGACCTTTACATGCTTTGTAAGTAGGAAAACCTGCAAAATCGGCAGTGGATCAAATACTTGTTCTCCCCACTGTATGTGGAACCAGAGGTTATATGTGGAACAAGAGATTCTATGTAGAACAATAGGTTTTATGTGGAACCAGAGGTTATATGTGGAACCAGAGGTTCTATATGGAGAGGTTCTATGTGGAACCAAAAAGGGTTCAATATGATCTGAAAAGAGGGTTCTCCTACAGGTGACATATGGTTGTATATGGCACTCTTAGTTTCTGAGCGTGTTCTGTATAAAAAAAACAAAAAAACAACCTTGGTTGATTTTCTTCAGAAATCATTTGGAAATATAAAGGTAACAAACAACATTGAATAACATTTCAAACCCTGAAGTGTTGAACCTAAAGCCGTGCTTGACATAAACCAATGACAGTAACAACATGAACTTGTTTGACCACAAAGCTGTAAAGGATAAACACCAGAGAAATCCCCAGACCTTTAACAAGGCACTAGGAGTGAGAACAAAAAGGAGTCTGTTTTCTTATCTCTCTCAATAGTATGTTAAGCAACAAGCATACTTCACCCAGCTTCATTTTATGTGTGTTCTAAGGAATGGGGGGACGGGGGGGGGGTCAACACAGTAGAGAATTGTGATATTATTTTTGACGATATTTTATTGATTCTATGACTTTCTATGGAGAAAACAAATGTTGTTAGGTAGTTAATGTTAATTAGCGCTAGTCGGATGTACCTGCGCCAAAACTCTGAATTCTCTCCTTCTATAGCTTGGCCTGAATCTTATTTTCCAATGGTACCTCTCCTCCCACAAACAGAACCTCTATATTCTAGATGTTCCTGCCAAAAACATAACCTCTATATTCTATATGTTCCTGCCACAAACATAACCTCTATATTCTAGATGTTCCTGCCACAAACAGAACCTCTATATTCTATATGTTCCTGCCACAAACAGAACCTCTATATTCTAGATGTTCCTGCCACAAACAGAACCTCTATATTCTATATGTTCCTCCCACAAACAGAACCTCTATATTCTAAATTCAAGGCAAAAGAAACAGCTGCACATCTGAAAAATTAGGAATTTCCAAACTACCTGACTGATTAACTGACTAGCTGGCTGACTGACTGACTGACTGACTGAATGGCTGACTGGCTGACTGGCTGACTGGCTGAATGACTAACTGACTGGCTGGCTGACTGACTGGCTGACTGGCTGACTGAATGACTAACTGACTGGCTGACTGACTGACTGACTAACTGACTGACTGGTTGACTGGTTGACTGGTTGACTGGCTGACTAACTAACTGACTGACTGACTGACTGACTAACTGACTGACTGACTGCCTGATTGACTAACTGACTAACTGACTGACTGACTGGTTGACTGGCAGACTGACTGACTGACTGGCTGGCTGGTTGACTGGCTGGGGAAAAGGGTGTGGGGTCTGAGCCTTGGTTAAACTGGAGTGTAAGTCAAAAGGAAAGTCAAACATATGCAAACAAAAGTACTGTCCAATAGTAGTAAGTAAAGCCCTACTTCTCTCACTTATAGTAGTAGTAAGTAAAGCCCTACTTCTCTCACTTATAGTAGTAGTAAGTAAAGCCCAACTTCTCTCACTTAGTAGTAGTAAGTAAAGCCCTACTTCTCTCACGTAGTAGTAGTAAGTAAAGCCCTACTTCTCTCACTTATAGTAGTAGTAAGTAAAGCCCTACTTCTCTCACGTAGTAGTAGTAAGTAAAGCCCTACTTCTCTCACTTATAGTAGTAGTAAGTAAAGCCCTACTTCTCTCACTTATAGTAGTAGTAAGTAAAGCCCTACTTCTCTCACTTACAGTAGTAGTAAGGAAAGCCCTACTTCTCTCACTTACAGGAGTAGTAAGTAAAGCCCTACTTCTCTCACGTAGTAGTAGTAAGTAAAGCCCTACTTCTCTCACTTATAGTAGTAGTAAGTAAAGCCCTACTTCTCTCACTTATAGTAGTAGTAAGGAAAGCCCTACTTCTCTCACTTATAGTAGTAGTAAGTAAAGCCCTACTTCTCTCACTTACAGTAGTAGTAAGTAAAGCCCTACTTCTCTCACTTATAGTAGTAGTAAGGAAAGACCTACTTCTCTCACTTACAGGAGTAGTAAGTAAAGCCCTACTTCTCTCACTTATAGTAGTAGTAAGTAAAGCCCAACTTCTCTCACTTATAGTAGTAGTAAGTAAAGCCCTACTTCTCTCACTTATAGTAGTAGTAAGTAAAGCCCTACTTCTCTCACTTACAGTAGTAGTAAGTAAAGCCCTACTTCTCTCACTTACAGTAGTAGTAAGTAAAGCCCTACTCCACTCACTTACAGTAGTAGTAAGTAAAGCCCTACTTCTCTCACTTATAGTAGTAGTAAGCAAAGCCCTACTTCACTCACTTACATGAGTAGTAAGTAAAGCCCTACTTCTCTCACTTACAGTAGTAGTAAGTAAAGCCCTACTCCAATCACTTACAGTAGTAGTAAGTAAAGCCCTACTTCTCTCACTTATAGTAGTAGTAAGTAAAGCCCTACTTCACTCACTTACATGAGTAGTAAGTAAAGCCCTACTTCTCTCACTTACAGTAGTAGTAAGTAAAGCCCAACTTCTCTCACTTATAGTAGTAGTAAGTAAAGCCCAACTTCTCTCACTTATAGTAGTAGTAAGTAAAGCCCTACTTCTCTCACTTATAGTAGTAGTAAGTAAAGCCCTACTTCTCTCACTTATAGTAGTAGTAAGTAAAGCCCTACTTCTCTCACTTACAGTAGAAGTAAGTAAAGCCCTACTTCTCTCACTTACATGAGTAGTAAGTAAAGCCCTACTTCTCTCACTTACAGTAGAAGTAAGTAAAGCCCTACTTCTCTCACTTACAGTAGAAGTAAGTAAAGCCCTACTTCTCTCACTTATATTAGTAGTAAGTAAAGCCCTACTTCACTCACTTACAGTAGTAGTAAGTAAAGCCCTACTTCTCTCACTAACAGGAGTAGTAAGTAAAACCCTACTGCTCTCACTAGTAGTAGTAAATAAAGCCCTACTTCTCTCACTTATCTCACATTGAAGCATAAGAACCAGTAAGCACATTGTCAACATCTGCAGCTAACATACCTGGACGGGGCCTGGTCAATACACCTCACCAGAAAAACACCCCTATTATTGCTTGTTGTCGCAACTACACAGTACGCACCTTAGTATATCTTCCCATGTTAACATCTCTGTTATGTTATCGCTCCATAACTGAGGACCTGGTTTATGTCTGTCTGTCTGTTAAGTCTGTGGTGTCGTTGTGCAGAGCAGAGCTGGGTGTGTCTCTGGCTTTGTGTTCTCAGAGCTTCAGCTGTTGTTGGAGAGGGGTGCTGTTTTGTTAGCCTGAGGCTCTGAATTCCTCAACTAGGGCCCGTGCATGTCTCTCACTCTGTGTGTGTGTGTGTGTGTGTGTGTGTGTGTGTGTGTGATGAGCCTGGGAGACACTCCCCACACTGTTGCTAAAAGCTAGCACCACCACCTGGGTGTGTGGGAAGGAGGGTTGGAGGGAGGGAGGTATGGAGGGAGGGAGAGAGGTATGGAGGGAGGTATGGAGGGAGGGAGAGAGGTATGGAGGGAGGTATGGAGGGAGAGAGGGAGGGTCTAGACGGGGCCGATATCTACATTCCTAATGCTCATGTGAGAGCTGAGATACATATTTAGGAATGGGTGAAAGCAGTGATAACTCAGCATTTCCCGTTCAATCATTTTCATGGAATTGTTCATGTTTCAGAGCGTTTCGATAATCAATAATTCTGTGAACGCAGAAAGATCAACATGGTCAGTTGCTAATAAAGTTGATCAGTTTGGGATGTTTTCTTTTTAGAAAAGGAAAGCAGAGGTGCGTTTCCTGTCTTGCGTAACGGCACACCGTTCTCTATTAGTAGTTGAACTGGGGAAAAGTTGGGAACTTCTTAGTGTTTTCTTTCCGCAAATTAGATATGCAACTGTTGATGAAGCAAAAAATCCTTATAATAATTTTGGGGGGGTAATATCAGCCTCTCAAAATATCCCACATAGCTGCATTTGGGTTTTTGACTATAATATCGCATGGTACAGCAAACAACAGCCTGTCAGCCCATCATACAAGTTGTCGTGAATCTCTTTACTTGTTGATACAACCTCTCTCAGCATTGTGTAACATTGGGTAACAGTGAGTAACATTGGGTAACAGTGGGAAACATTGGGAAACATTGGGAAACATTGGGAAACATTGGGAAACATTGGGTAACATTGGGTAACAGTGGGTAACATTGATACAACCCCTCTCAGCATTGGGTAACAGCGGGTAACAGTGGGTAACATTGGGTAACATTGGGTAACAGTGGGAAACATTGGGAAACATTGGGAAACATTGGGAAACATTGGGTAACAGTGGGTAACATTGATACAACCCCTCTCAGCATTGGGTAACAGCGGGTAACATTGGGTAACATTGGGTAACATTGGGAAACATTGGGTAACACTGGGTAACATTGGGTAACACTGGGTAACAGTGGGTAACAGTGGGGAACATTGGGGAACAGTGGGTAACAGTGGGTAACAATGGGTAACAGTGGGTAACACTGGGTAACAGCGGGTAACAGTGGGTAACAGTGGGTAACAGTGGGTAACAATGGGAAACAGTGGGCAACATTGGGTAACAGTGGGTAACATTGGGTAACAGTGGGTAACAGTGGGTAACAATGGGAAACAGTGGGTCACTTTGGGTAACAGTGGGTAACATTGGGGTAACAGTGGGTAACATTGGGTAACAATGGGAAACAGTGGGTCACTTTGGGTAACAGTGGGTAACATTGGGGTAACAGTGGGTAACATTGGGTAACAGTGGGTAACATGGGGTAACAGTGGGTAACAATGGGTAACATTGGGTAACATTGGGTAACAACGGGTAACAGTGGGTAACAGTGGGTAACAATGGGTAACAGTGGGTAACATTGGGTAACAACGGGTAACAGTGGGTAACATTGGGTAACATTGGGTAACAGTGGGTAACAGCGGGTAACACTGTGTAACAGTGGGTAACATTAATACAACCAAAACCCTAGTGTTGCAAGCGTCATGCTCTACCAACTGAGCCACACGAGACCCAATCTATTGTCAGTTAACATGCCTGTATTACTAGCAGACGTACAGTAACAGGATCTCTGATGCTGGTTAGATTGAGCTACAGCAACAGATAATCAATTGAGCTGGGAGACATCTCACACAAATACGCACACACACACACACCTGTCCTGCCCCTTCTTCTGACACACACACACACACACACACACACTGACACCGTCGTGCCAGCACGTTAGTTGTTATGGAAACAAGGCTCTCATGAGAGATCTTATCAGCCTGTGAGATACCGTAACTATTTCAACACAGACACAGACACCACACACTCTTAGAACAAAAAGGTTCTATCTAGAACCTTAAAGGCTTCTTCGGCTGTCCTCATAGGAGAACCTTTTAATAAAGAACAATTTTCGGTTCCAGGTAGAACCATTTCGGTTCCAGATAGAACCCCTTTCAGTTCCATGTAGAACCTTTTTCGCAGAGGGCTCTACATGGAACCCAAACAAGTTCTACCTGGAACCCAAACAGGCTTATACCTGGAAGTATTGAACTATATAGGCGATGGATTCAATCAATCATCTGTATTCAATCAATCATTCTCAATCGATCACCAAAGAAAGCAAAGGTAACTGAACTAAATGACTATTGGCACCTAGCACTCACTTCTATCATTATGAAGTGCTTTGAGAGGCTAGTTTAAAACCTCTTTAGGATAGGGGACGCTTGCATCCCACTTGGGCAATAAACAGGGAAAATGCAGCGTGGCAAATAAAAAAAAATGATATAAAATCAAACCTTCATTAAATCACACATGTAAGACACTCAATTAAAGCTACACTTCGTTGTGAATCCAGCCAACATGTCAGATTGGAAAAAGGCTTTTCGGCGAAAGCATAAGAAGTAATTATCTGATGATAGCACAACAGTAAACAAAGAGGGTAGCATATTTCAACCCTGCAGGCGCTACACAAAACGCAGAAATAAAATATAAAACCTGCCTTACCTTTGACGGGCTTCTTTTGTTGGCACTCCAATATGTCCCATAAACATCACAATTGGCCCTTTTGTTCGATTAATTCCGTCCATATATATCGAAAATGTCCATTTATTTGACGTGTTTGATCCAGAAAAAAAAAAACAGTTTCCAAAAAATACCTGACACCCTAGACCCACTGCAATTTGCTTACCGCCCCATTAGATCCACAGATGATGTAATCACCATCGCACTGCAAACTGCCCTATCCCACCTGGACAAGAGGAATACCTACATCCGAATGCTGGTCATTGACTTCAGCACAACATTCAAAATCATAGCACCCTCCAAGCTCATTAAGCTTGGGGCCCTGGGACTGAACCCCGCCCTGTGCAACTGGGTCCTGGACTTCCTGATGGGCCACCCCCAGATGGTGAAGGTAGGAAACAACACCTCCACTATGCTGATCCTCAACACAGGGGCCCCACAAGGGTCCCCTCTTGTACTCTCTGTTCACCCATGATCACGTGGCCACACACACCTCCAAATCAATCAAATTTTCAGATGACACAACAGTATTGGTCTTGGCCCCTAAGACCCTCAGAAATGTTTACCGTTTGGGGGGTACTGTGCTGCTGGAGGGACTGGTGCACTTCACAAAATAGATGGCATCATGAGGGAGGAAAAATTGGTGGATATATTGAAGCAACATCTCAAGACATCAGTCAGGAAGTTAAGGCTTGGTCCAATGATGGCGAGCTTTACACCACTCCAGCCGACGCTTGGCATTGTGCATGGTGATCTTAGGCTTGTGTGCAGCTGCTTGGCCATGGAAACCCATTTCATGAAGCTCCCGACGAACAGTTGTTGTGCTGACGTTACTTCCAGAGGCAGTTTGGAATTTGTTAGTGAATGTCGCAACCGAGGACAGACAATTTTTACACGCTAAGTCTCGGTGGTCCCGTTCTGGGAGCTTGGCCTACCACTTTGCGGCTGAGCCGTTGTTGCTCCTAGACATTTCCACTTCACAAAAACAGCTCTTACAGTTGCTGTGGAAGCTCTAGCAGGGCAGAAATTTGACAAACTTGACTTGTTGAAAAGGTGGCATCCTATGACAGTGCCACATTGAAAGTCACTGAGCTATTCATTAAGGCCATTCTACTGACAATGTGTCGCTATGGAGATTGCATGGCTGTATGCTGAATTTTTATACACCTGTCAGCAGAGGGTGTGGCTGAAATAGCCGAATCCGCTCAGTTGAAGGGGTGTCCACATACGGTACTATACACTGTATATATATATATGTCTGTGTGTGTGTGTGTGTGTGTTTTTGTTTGTGTGTCTGTGTGTGTGTGTGTGTGTGTGTGTGTGTGTGTGTGTGTGTGTGTGTGTGTGTGTGTGTGTGTGTGTGTGTGTGTGTGTGTGTGTGTATGTATAGAGTTTTTGAGTGTGCATAAAGTCAGTGTAAAAACATTTAATGAAATTAAAAGGGTCCATGCAGCCATTTGGATAGCCGTTTAGTTAGCTATTTAGTTAGCTATTTGGTTAGCTATTGGGTTAGCTATTTGGTTAGCCATTTGCTTAGCCATTTGGTTAGCCGTTTAGTTAGCTATTTAGTTAGTTATTTAGTTAGCTAGTTGGTTAGCCATTTAGTTAGCCATTTAGTTAGCCCTTTAGTTACCATTTAGTTAGTTATTTAGTTAGCTATTTGGTTAGCCATTTGGTTAGCCGTTTAGTTAGTTATTTAGTTAGTTATTTAGTTAGCTATTTGGTTAGCCATTTAGGTAGCTATTTAGTTAGCCATTTGGTTAGCTATTTGATTAGCCATTTGGTAAGCTATTTAGTTAGCTATTTAGTTGGCTATTTAGCAGTCGTATGGCTTGGGGATAGAATCTGTTCGGGATCCATAAGGGGTTTTAATAGAGGTCCTGGATGGCAGGGATCTCGGCCCCAGTGATGCACCTGGGTTGTCCGCACCCTCTGTATCGCCATGCGATCGGTGCAGTGGACACACCAAGCGGTGATGCAGCCAGTCAATATGCTTGTCAATGGTGCAGCTGTAGAACTTTTTGAGGATTTGAGGGCCCGTATGCTGTCGCGCCATCTTCATGACTGTTTGAATGTGTGTGGACCATTTTTATGTCTTTAGCAAATTGGATACTGTCATACTGTCATACTTCGAGATGGCCACTGGTCTTACAGTTTGGGATATTTTGTTGTGATTTGGTGAGGGAGGATAAATTATCTGGGGAGAAAGGTTAGGTTATAATTGCCTTGGAATTATTCCTGTGCTATCAATCTGTGGAATCCATGTAGCAAAATAGAATGTAAGATCGCAAGACTTGGGGGATGGTTGTACGAGGTTAAGGTCATAGTAGAATAGAGGAATCTAGGTTAAGGTCATAGTAGAATAGAGGAATCTAGGTTAAGTTCATAGTGGAATAGAGTAATCTAGGTTAAGGTCATAGTAGAATAGAGGAATCTAGGTTAAGTTCATAGTGGAATAGAGTAATCTAGGTTAAGTTCATAGTGGAATAGAGTAATCTAGGTTAAGGTCATAGTAGAATAGAGGAATCTAGGTTAAGTTCATAGTGGAATAGAGTAATCTAGGTTAAGGTCATAGTAGAATAGAGGAATCTAGGTTAAGTTCATAGTGGAATAGAGGAATCTAGGTTAAGTTCATAGTGGAATAGAGTAATCTAGGTTAAGGTCATAGTAGATTTGAGGAATTTGAATAGAAATTCCTCAACATGTCTACTGCATGTCTGTTGACACACAACAGGGAAGCATCTACAGGTGGAATATCCAAAATGTCGCCCACGTTAATTGTGTGTGTGTGTGTGTGTGTGTGTGTGTGTGTGTGTGTGTGTGTGTGTGTGTGTGTGTGTGTGTGTGTGTGTGTGTGTGTGTGTGTGTGTGTGTGTGTGTGTGTGTGTGTGTGTGTGTACTGCTTCTTTTCTTACAATATAAAGAGTCGTATATTAATATATAATGTTAATATATTGTATTATACAGTAGTAGTGTATAGGAAACAGTCATTACTCAAACAGGGGGATATGTCAAGAATCTCTGTAATTAATATAGTATCGTATAGGAAACAGTCATTACTCAAACAGGGGGATGTGTCAAGTCTTGTCTGTCTCTGTAATTAATATCAGTCATTCAGGACAGGAGCTGTCTCCTTTATTACGCAATACGCATTTCTATGTATCATCACTAGTAATGTTCAATCAGCCATTGACAGAAATACCATGGTTATGACATATTTTTTAATGAAATGCTCCCATAATGTTTCATTCAAGGCATTACACACCTTCTTCTAATCCATAAAATCTGTTTAACAAACTGAAAAACCAATGTCTGAAAACTGACACTACGTAAGACAGATCAGGTGACCTCTGAGGCCACGAATGCAGACCCCCCCCCCCCCCCCCCAAAGAGTCAGTATACAAAGACTTGATTTGGAGTTGGAATAGTTGACTTGGAGTTGGAATAGTTGATTTGGGTTGGAATAGTTGATTTGGAGTTGGAATAGTTGATTTGGAGTTGGAATAGTTGACTTGGAGTTGGAATAGTTGATTTGGAGTTGGAATAGTTGACTTGGAGTTGGAATAGTTGATTTGGAGTTGGAATAGTTGACTTGGAGTTGGAATAGTTGACTTGGAGTTGGAATAGTTGATTTGGAGTTGGAATAGTTGATTTGGAGTTGGAATAGTTGATTTGGAGTTGGAATAGTTGAGTTGGAGTTGATAGGTTTGATTTGATGTTGATAAGGTTGATTTGGAGTTGGCAGAGTTGATAGGCTTGAGTTGGAGTTGGTAGAGTTGATTTGATGTTGATAAGGTTGATTTGGAGTTGGCAGAGTTGATTTGGAGCTGGCATAGTTGATTTGGAGTTGGCAGAGTTGATTTGGAGTTGATAGGGTTGATTTGGAGATTATAGGGTTGATTTGGCATTGATAGGTTTGAGTTGGAGTTGGCAGAGTTGATTTGGAGTTGATAGGTTTGAGTTGGAGTTGATAGGGTTGAGTTGGAGTTGGCTGAGTTGATTTGGAGTTGATGAGAATGATTCGGAGTCAATGAGGTTGAGTTGGAGTTGATAGGGTTGAATTGGCAGAGTTGAGTTGGAGTTGATGGGAATGATTCGGAGTCGATGAGGTTGAGTTGGAGTTGATGGGAATGATTCGGAGTCAATGAGGTTGAGTTGGAGTAGGTAGGGTTGAGTTGGAGTTGGTAGGGTTGATAGGGTTGAGTTGGAGTTGATGGGGTTGAGTTGGAGTAGGTAGAGTTGAGTTGGAGTTGGTAGGGTTGATAGGGTTGAGTTGGAGTTGATAGGCTTGAGTTGGAGTAGGTAGGGTTGAGTTGGAGTTGGTAGGGTTGATAGGGTTGAGTTTGAGTAGGTAGGATTGAGTTGGAGTTGATAGGAATGATTTGGAGTTGATAGGGTTGATATGGAGTTGATAGGGTTGAGTTGGAGAAGGTAGGTTTGAGTTGGAGTAGATAGGGTTGATATGGTTGAGTTGGAGTAGGTAGGGTTGAGTTGGAGTAGGTAGGGTTGATATGGTTGAGTTGGAGTTGATAGGGTTGAGTTGGAGTAGGTAGGGTTGAGTTGGAGTTGGTAGGGTTGATAGGGTTGAGTTGGAGTTGATAGGGTTGAGTTGGAGTAGGTAGGGTTGATAGGGTTGAGTTGGAGTAGGTAGGGTTGATAGGGTTGAGTTGGAGTTGATAGGGTTGATAGGGTTGAGTTGGAGTTGATAGGGTTGAGTTGGAGTTGGTAGGGTTGATAGGGTTGAGTTGGAGTTGATAGGGTTGAGTTGGAGTTGATAGGGTTGAGTTGGAGTAGGTAGGGTTGATAGGGTTGAGTTGGAGTTGATAGGGTTGAGTTGGAGTAGGTAGGGTTGATAGGGTTGAGTTGGAGTTGATAGGGTTGAGTTGGAGTAGGTAGGGTTGATAGGGTTGAGTTGGAGTAGGTAGGGTTGATAGGGTTGAGTTGGAGTTGATAGGGTTGAGTTGGAGTTGATAGGGTTGAGTTGGAGTTGATAGGGTTGATAGGGTTGAGTTGGAGTTGATAGGGTTGAGTTGGAGTTGATAGGGTTGAGTTGGAGTTGGTAGGGTTGATAGGGTTGAGTTGGAGTTGATAGGGTTGAGTTGGAGTTGATAGGGTTGAGTTGGAGTAGGTAGGGTTGATAGGGTTGAGTTGGAGTTGATAGGGTTGAGTTGGAGTTGATAGGGTTGAGTTGGAGTAGGTAGGGTTGATAGGGTTGAGTTGGAGTTGATAGGGTTGAGTTGGAGTAGGTAGGGTTGCATACTGCGGAGTCATAACCCCAGGTGCTGGAATGCGCGCAAACAATATTCACCTGAACAGACTTGCAGTGATAATGGAGATTCTTCCAACTCTACTCAGGTAGCAAATGCAATGCTTTCATATATCTGCACTGGTAAAAGCACTCACACCGTCAAGAAATGTCAATCACCTTACTCATATGTTCTATCCTCAGGAGTTGAAAGGGTTGAGTTGGAGTTGAAAGGGTTGAGTTGGAGTAGGTAGGGTTGATAGGGTTGAGTTGGAGTAGGTAGGGTTGATAGGGTTGAGTTGGAGAAGGTAGGTTTGAGTTGGAGTAGGTAGGGTTGATAGGGTTGAGTTGGAGTAGGAGGGTTGAGTTGGAGTAGGTAGGGTTGATAGGGTTGAGTTGGAGTTGATAGGGTTGAGTTGGAGTTGATAGGGTTGAGTTGGAGTAGGTAGGGTTGATAGGGTTGAGTTGGAGTAGGTAGGGTTGATAGGGTTGAGTTGGAGTAGGTAGGGTTGATAGGGTTGAGTTGGAGTTGATAGGGTTGAGTTGGAGTTGATAGGGTTGAGTTGGAGTAGGTAGGGTTGATAGGGTTGAGTTGGAGTTGATAGGGTTGAGTTGGAGTAGGTAGGGTTGATAGGGATGAGTTGGAGTAGGTAGGGTTGAGTTGGAGTAGGTAGGGTTGAGTTGGAGTAGGTAGGGTTGAGTTGGAGTTGGTAGGGTTGATAGGGTTGAGTTGGAGTTGATAGGGTTGAGTTGGAGTTGATAGGGTTGAGTTGGAGTAGGTAGGGTTGATAGGGTTGAGTTGGAGTAGGTAGGGTTGATAGGGTTGAGTTGGAGTAGGTAGGGTTGATAGGGTTGAGTTGGAGTTGATAGGGTTGAGTTGGAGTTGATAGGGTTGAGTTGGAGTAGGTAGGGTTGATAGGGTTGAGTTGGAGTTGATAGGGTTGAGTTGGAGTAGGTAGGGTTGATAGGGTTGAGTTGGAGTTGATAGGGTTGAGTTGGAGTAGGTAGGGTTGAGTTGGAGTAGGTAGGGTTGAGTTGGAGTAGGTAGGGTTGAGTTGGAGTTGGTATGGTTGATAGGGTTGAGTTGGAGTTGATAGGGTTGAGTTGGAGTAGGTAGGGTTGAGTTGGAGTTGATAGGGTTGAGTTGGAGTTGATAGGGTTGAGTTGGAGTAGATAGGGTTGAGTTGGAGTAGGTAGGGTTGAGTTGGAGTTGATAGGGTTGAGTTGGAGTACATAGGGTTGAGTTGGAGTAGGTAGGGTTGAGTTGGAGTTGATAGGGTTGAGTTGGAGTTGATAGGGTTGAGTTGGAGTAGATAGGGTTGAGTTGGAGTAGGTAGGGTTGAGTTGGAGTTGATAGAGTTGAGTTGGAGTTGGTAGGGTTGAGTTGGAGTTGGTAGGGTTGAGTTGGAGTTGGTAGGGTTGATAGGGTTGAGTTGGAGTTGGTAGGGTTGAGTTGGAGTAGATAGGGTTGATATGGTTGAGTTGGAGTTGGTAGGGTTGAGTTGGAGTAGATAGGGTTGATATGGTTGAGTTGGAGTAGGTAGGGTTGAGTTGGAGTAGATAGGGTTGATATGGTTGAGTTGGAGTTGATAGGGTTGAGTTGGAGTTGATAGGGTTGAGTTGGAGTAGGTAGGGTTGCATACTGCGGAGTCATAACCCCAGGTGCTGGAATGCGCGCAAACAATATTCACCTGAACAGACTTGCAGTGATAATGGAGATTCTTCCAACTCAACTCAGGTAGCAAATGCAATGCTTTCATATATCTGCACTGGTAAAAGCACTCACACCGTCAAGAAATGTCAATCACCTTACTCATATGTTCTATCCTCAGGCTTCATGTTTATATTATAACTCATATGATGGTATAATTTTGACCGACTTCAAACGACCCACTAATAGTTTAGTTTCGAGTAAAACGTAAACAATAATTGATAACTCCAACCGCTTTGACCGGAGGTAATCGTCTGCTACGCCTCCCAAGACCGGAATCTGAGTTTACACATCTGACATTTAAAAAACACATTGAAGTTATTAGATTTGCGTCTCACCTAGTTGAAGGACATGTTCCTCCACGAGCATCTGCACAGAAATGTTCTATGGTTATTTCTAATAGATTGGTTCCTAGTCCTGACTGACTCTGGCTCCAACAGTATGTGGAACAGGTATTTACTCGAGCCAAACCACTCCCTTGCCTTGGTAGGTAGGTCACTTCCTTATTTCTGTAGCGTGGACCTCTCTCTCTCTCTCTCTGTCAGTGTCTTTTGTGTTTTAGGAAAATAAAGGATATTATGTTGTAATCAGCTTTGCAGTTTTTATTTTTTTATAACCCATAGACATATTGGTGTCGGGCTATGTTTGCTGTAGGACTACAGTATATTGTCTTTGCTGTAGTAAACATGCAAAAGCTATTTCAAAGTACTGGGATAATATATAGATCCGAATGTTTCCAGTGTGTTTTCCATTGAAAGGATTGTTTTTTCTATTTATTTAATATTTTTTTTACCTTGATTTAAGGCAAGTCAGTTAAGAACAAATTCTTATTTACAATGACGGCCTACCAAAAGGGCAACAGGCCTCCTGCGGGGACGGGGGCCTGGGATTATTTTTTTTATTTTTTTTAAATATAGGACAAAACGCACATCACAACAAGAGAGAAAACACAACACGACATAAAGAGAGACCTAAGACAACAACATAGCAAGGCAGCAACACATGACAACACAGCATGGTAGCAACACAGCATGGTAGCAACACAACATGGCAACAACATGGTAGCAACACAACATGACAACAACACAGCAAAGGGTAGCAACACAGCATGGTAGCAACACAGCAAAGGGTAGCAACACAGCATGGTAGCAACACAACATGGTAGCAACACAACATGGTAGCAACACAACATGGTAGCAACACAGCATGGTAGCAACACAATATGGTAGCAACACAACATGGTAGCAGCACAGCATGGTAGCAGCACAGAATGGTAGCAACACAACATGACAACAACATGGTAGCAACACAACCTGGCAGCAGCACACCATGGTAGCAACACAACCTGGCAGCAGCACAACATGGTAGAAGCACAAAAACATGGCACAAACATTATAGGGCACAGTCAACAGAACAACAAACAACAGACAACAATACATCACACAAAGCAGCCACAACTGTCAGTAAAAGTGTCCATGATTGAGTCTTTGAATGAAGAGATTGCGATAAAATGATACATGGTATATAAAGTCCACATTTCCATTTACCTCAAACGATCCATAACGCACAATAAGAATAATATGTAAGCCTTCTACAAGACAAAGGGTTGACTGATTTGGGAGGCATCTTTTTTTTTTATAGGCTAATGATATTATTTCCACAGCCAGATATCCACCCTGGAGTTTTCCAATAACAAATATATTGACCAGTAGAGGGCAGTATAGATCTAAACACACCACTGGCCTCCGCTGCCATCTCAGACACTACCTACCTTAGTTCAAAACTTGCCCTTTAGAGTCTGTATTAAAATCTCTTTAGAGGCTGTATTAAAAGCCCTTTAGAGACTGTATTAAAAGGCCTTTAGAGGCTGTATGAAAAGCCCTTTAGAGGCTGTATTAAAAGCCCTTTAGAGGTTGTATTAAAAGCCCTTTAGAGTCTGTATGAAAAGCCCTTTAGAGTCTGTATTAAAAGCCATTTAGAGTCTGTATGAAAAGCCCTTTAGAGTCTGTATGAAAAGCCCTTTAGAGGCTGTATTATAAGCCCTTTAGAGTCTGTATTAAAGGGGAGCAGTATCCAAAGACAGGAACAATACAACAGGGTTGAAATAAGAGGGTTGACATAACTGTAGTTCTGTTCTAGGTACTAGACAGAAGGTTAGAAGGTTGATATAACTGTAGTTCTAGGTACTAGACAGAAGGCTAGAGGGTTGATATAACTGTAGTTCTAGGTACTAGACAGAAGGCTAGAGGGTTGATATAACTGTAGTTCTGTTCTAGGTACTAGACAGAAGGCTAGAGGGTTGATATAACTGTAGTTCTGTTCTAGGTACTAGACAGAAGGCTAGAGGGTTGATATAACTGTAGTTCTGTTCTAGGTACTAGACAGAAGGTTAGAGGGTTGATATAACTGTAGTTCTAGGTACTAGACAGAAGGTTAGAAGGTTGATATAACTGTAGTTCTAGGTACTAGACAGAAGGCTAGAGGGTTGATATAACTGTAGTTCTAGGTACTAGACAGAAGGTTAGAGGGTTGATATAACTGTAGTTCTAGGTACTAGACAGAAGGCTAGAGGGTTGATATAACTGTAGTTCTGTTCTAGGTACTAGACAGAAGGCTAGAGGGTTGATATAACTGTAGTTCTAGGTACTAGACAGAAGGCTAGAGGGTTGATATAACTGTAGTTCTGTTCTAGGTACTAGACAGAAGGTTAGAGGGTTGATATAACTGTAGTTCTAGGTACTAGACAGAAGGTTAGAGGGTTGATATAACTGTAGTTCTAGGTACTAGACAGAAGGCTAGAGGGTTGATATAACTGTAGTTCTAGGTACTAGACAGAAGGCTAGAGGGTTGATATAACTGTAGTTCTGTTCTAGGTACTAGACATAAGGCTAGAGGGTTGATATAACTGTAGTTCTAGGTACTAGACAGAAGGCTAGAGGGTTGATATAACTGTAGTTCTAGGTACTAGACAGAAGGTTAGAGGGTTGATATAACTGTAGTTCTAGGTACTAGACAGAAGGCTAGAGGGTTGATATAACTGTAGTTCTGTACTAGGTACTAGACAGAAGGTTAGAGGGTTGATATAACTGTAGTTCTAGGTACTAGACAGAAGGTTAGAGGGTTGATATAACTGTAGTTCTAGGTACTAGACAGAAGGCTAGAGGGTTGATATAACTGTAGTTCTGTTCTAGGTACTAGACAGAAGGTTAGAGGGTTGATATAACTGTAGTTCTAGGTACTAGACAGAAGGTTAGAGGGTTGATATAACTGTAGTTCTAGGTACTAGACAGAAGGCTAGAGGGTTGATATAACTGTAGTTCTGTTCTAGGTACTAGACAGAAGGCTAGAGGGTTGATATAACTGTAGTTCTAGGTACTAGACAGAAGGTTAGAGGGTTGATATAACTGTAGTTCTGTTCTAGGTACTAGACAGAAGGTTAGAGGGTTGATATAACTGTAGTTCTGTACTAGGTACTAGACAGAAGGTTAGAGGGTTGATATAACTGTAGTTCTGTTCTAGGTACTAGACATAAGGCTAGAGGGTTGATATAACTGTAGTTCTGTTCTAGGTACTAGACAGAAGGTTAGAGGGTTGATATAACTGTAGTTCTAGGTACTAGACAGAAGGTTAGAGGGTTGATATAACTGTAGTTCTAGGTACTAGACAGAAGGCTAGAGGGTTGATATAACTGTAGTTCTGTTCTAGGTACTAGACAGAAGGCTAGAGGGTTGATATAACTGTAGTTCTGTTCTAGGTACTAGACAGAAGGTTAGAGGGTTGATATAACTGTAGTTCTAGGTACTAGACAGAAGGTTAGAGGGTTGATATAACTGTAGTTCTGTACTAGGTACTAGACAGAAGGTTAGAGGGTTGATATAACTGTAGTTCTGTTCTAGGTACTAGACAGAAGGTTAGAGGGTTGATATAACTGTAGTTCTGTTCTAGGTACTAGACAGAAGGTTAGAGGGTTGATATAACTGTAGTTCTAGGTACTAGACAGAAGGTTAGAGGGTTGATATAACTGTAGTTCTGTTCTAGGTACTAGACAGAAGGTTAGAGGGTTGATATAACTGTAGTTCTGTTCTAGGTACTAGACAGAAGGTTAGAGGGTTGATATAACTGTAGTTCTAGGTACTAGACAGAAGGTTAGAGGGTTGATATAACTGTAGTTCTGTTCTAGGTACTAGACAGAAGGTTAGAGGGTTGATATAACTGTAGTTCTGTTCTAGGTACTAGACAGAAGGTTAGAGGGTTGATATAACTGTAGTTCTAGGTACTAGACAGAAGGTTAGAGGGTTGATATAACTGTAGTTCTAGGTACTAGACAGAAGGTTAGAGGGTTGATATAACTGTAGTTCTGTTCTAGGTACTAGACAGAAGGTTAGAGGGTTGATATAACTGTAGTTCTAGGTACTAGACAGAAGGTTAGAGGGTTGATATAACTGTAGTTCTGTTCTAGGTACTAGACAGAAGGTTAGAGGGTTGATATAACTGTAGTTCTAGGTACTAGACAGAAGGTTAGAGGGTTGATATAACTGTAGTTCTAGGTACTAGACAGAAGGTTAGAGGGTTGATATAACTGTAGTTCTAGGTACTAGACAGAAGGCTAGAGGGTTGATATAACTGTAGTTCTGTTCTAGGTACTAGACAGAAGGTTAGAGGGTTGATATAACTGTAGTTCTAGGTACTAGACAGAAGGCTAGAGGGTTGATATAACTGTAGTTCTGTACTAGGTACTAGACAGAAGGTTAGAGGGTTGATATAAATGTAGTTCTGTTCTAGGTACTAGACAGAAGGCTAGAGGGTTGATATAACTGTTGTGTATTAGACAGTCACAGCTGCTATGAGGGTTCAGGTCTGGAGCCTCAGCCAATACCAACCCTGGGTCAACAGCACTGCAGCAACACAAAAACACTGGCTAGATGAACGACACAGAACTACAGCACCAACACCAACACACTGGCTAGATGAACGACACAGAACTACAGCACCAACACCAACACACTGGCTAGATGAACTACACAGAACTACAGCACCAACACCAACACACTGGCTAGATGAACGACGCAGAACTACAGCACCAACACCAACACACTGGCTAGATGAACGACGCAGAACTACAGCACCAACACCAACACACTGCCTAGATGAACTACACAGAACTACAGCACCAACACCAACACACTGGCTAGATGAACGACACATAAATACAGCACCAACACCAGCACACTGGCTAGATGAACAACACAGAACTACAGCACCAACACCAACACACTGGCTAGATGAACGACGCAGAACTACAGCACCAACACCAACACACTGGCTAGATGAACAACACAGAACTACAGCACCAACACCAACACTGGTCAGCAATGGGGGCAATAGCAAACACCACAATTTCATCTGCATACAGATGTTGTTTTCTGTGTTTTTTGTGTGTTTTTTTAATGTAAATATTGAAAAGAACTGGACCAAGAATCAATCCCTGTGGGACACCCATTGTTATGTCCAGAAAACCTGATTTAACACCAACAGTAAATACACACTGTGTTCTATCCTTTAAATCCTTTTCAAACCAGCTACATTGAAGCTTCTGAATTAAGTAATGAGTAAAAGGCTCTAGACCGGGTCACAAAAAAAAAAAAACTCACAGTATTTCTTCTTCAAACATTTAATTAAGAACATAATTTAAAACCATACGAAGTAGCAGAGATGATCCTATGACCTGGTCTGAAACCTGATTGGTGTACATTTAGAACGCATTTTGTAATTAATCTAAGTTGAGTATTTTAACCAAGGGTTCTAGAATTGTTGCTAGGCAAGAGAGTTTGGACATGGGGGCGATCATTATTTAGGTCACACGGGTCACCGTCTTTTTGTGAAGGGTGGAGTATATGGGCCGCATTCCAAACCCTGGGGATGGTACCAGAAATAGATTCTGCAATCAGAGAAGCAGAAAGCTGCAGCATGAAAGGATCAAGCCCCAGTGGATTTAAAAAAAAAAAATTTACATCAATCTTGCGCAAGGCGTCTAGCACATCACAAGTAGAAAGTTGTTGAAATAAAAAATAAAGATTCACTAGAAGTTGACCGACCTTCCAATGAGCCAACTAGAGTCTGAATGAGGGGCTGGCAGTCAACTGACTGGCAAACCAGGGTCAATTAAACCACAGTTTATTTCAAATAAAAAACGTTTTTTCTCAGTAATGAGGTCAGAGTCTGGCACAACTTGCTTAGGCAGGGAAAGGGGGGAATTTCCACGCTTCAGTGCTTGAAACTGTTTTCCAAAATGTAGACGGATCACCAGCAGAGTGTTCAGTGACCACTGACCCCACCCTCAAGGAAACTCCCAGAAGGCTTTGGGTGTAAAGGTGAAAACATGGAATGCTTTGATCTAACATAGCTCCAATGCACCCTCCCTATCCCTCTCTCTACCCCACCACTACCCCCCTCTCTCTACCCCACCACTACCCCCCTCTCTCTACCCCACCACTACCCCTCCTAACCTGACCCTACCCCCCCTTTCTCTACCCCACCACTACCCCTCCTAACCTGACCTTACTCCCTCTCTCTCTCTACCCCACCACTACCCTTCCTAACCTGACCTTACCCCCCCCTCTCTCTACCCCACCACTACCCCTCCTCACCTGACAATACCCCCCCTCTCTCTACCCCACCACTACCCCTCCTAACCTGACCTTACTCCCTCTCTCTCTCTACCCCACCACTACCCCTCCTAACCTGACCTTACCCCCCCTCTCTCTGTACCCCACCACTACCCCTCCTAACCTGACCTTACTCCCTCTCTCTACCCCACCACTACCCCTCCTCACCTGACAATACCTCCCCTCTCTCTACCTCACCACTACCCCTCCTCACCTGACCCTACCCCCCCTCTCTCTACCCCACCACTACCCCTCCTAACCTGATCCTACGCCCCCCTCTCTCTACCCCACCACTACCCTTCCTAACCTGACCCTTACCCCCTCTCTCTACCCCACCACTACCCCTCCTAACCTGACCCTACCCCCCCCTCTCTCTACCCCACCACTACCCTTCCTAACCTGACCCTTACCCCCTCTCTCTACCCCACCACTACCCCTCCAAACCTGACCACTACCTTCCGTTCTCTCTTCTCTTAATGATTGCTAAAAATATGCCTTTCCTTGATGGTCTCTGAGTCTACAAAAGAGAGTCCACATTCCAACAACATCATTGACCTCTTTATTTTCCAGGGGTCGAACCAATGTTGATCGTTGTGACATCATTGTTCTGCTATTCCACAATGGTTTTAGCAGCGGTAGTAGTCAGTTTGCTCACCCCTGACCTCTAACCTCTACCCTGTGGAAAATATTGGACACCTGCAGTACTAAAGTAAAGGCCATGAGGCCGAGACCAACCAGTGGGAACTCCTGTGGGTCCTACGATGTGGAGTTGAGAGGAGGAAGAGGAGAGGGGGAAGAGGGGAGTAGAAAGAGGGGAGTAGAAAGAGGAGAGGAGGAAGAGGAAAGTAGGAAGAGGAGAGTAGGAAGAGGGGGGAGGAAGAGGAAAGTAGGAAGAAAAGAGGAGGAAGAGAGTAGGAAGAGGGTGGAGGAAGAGGAAAGTAGGAAGAGAAGAGTAGGAAGAGGGAAAGAAGGAAGAGGAGAGTAGGAAGAGGAGGGAGGAAGAGGAGAGTAGGAAGAGGAGAGTAGGAAGAGGAGGGAGGAAGAGGAGAGTAGGAAGAGGAGAGTAGGAAGAGGGGGAGGAAGAGGAGAGTAGAAAGAGGAGAGTAGGAAGAGGGGGAGGAAGAGGAGAGTAGAAAGAGGAGAGTAGGAAGAGGAGGGAGGAAGAGGAGAGTAGGAAGAGGGGGAGGAAGAGGAGAGTAGAAAGAGGGGGGAGGAAGAGGAGAGTAGGAAGAGGAGGGAGGAAGAGGAGAATAGGAAGAGGAGAGTAGGAAAAGGGGGAGGATAGGGAGAGTAGGAAAAGGGGGGAGGATAGGGAGAGTAGGAAGAGGAGGAGGAAGAGGAGAGTAGGAAGAGGGTGGAGGAAGAGGAAAGTAGGAAGAGGAGAGTAGGAAGAGGGGGGTTGAAGAGGAGAGTAGGAAGAAGGGGGAGGAAGAGGAGAGTAGGAAGAGGAGAGTAGGAAGGGGGAGAAAGAGGAAAGTATGAAGAGGAGAGTAGGAAAAGGAGAGGAGGAAGAGGAGAGTAGGAAGAGTAGAGAAGGAAGAGGAAAGTATGAAGAGGAGAGTAGGAAGAGGGTGGAGGAAGAGGAGAGCAGGAAGAGGAGAGCAGGAAGAGGGGGAGGAAGAGGAGAGTAGGAAGAAAAGAGGAGGAAGAGAGTAGGAAGAGGGTGGAGGAAGAGGAAAGTAGGAAGAGAAGAGTAGGAAGAGGGAAAGAAGAAAGAGGAGAGTAGGAAGAGGTGGGAGGAAGAGGAGAGTAGGAAGAGGAGGGAGGAAGAGGAGAGTAGGAAGAGGAGAGTAGGAAGAGGGGGAGGAAGAGGAGAGTAGAAAGAGGGGGGAGGAAGAGGAGAGTAGGAAGAGGAGGGAGGAAGAGGAGAGTAGGAAGAGGAGAGTAGGAAAAGGGGGGAGGATAGGGAGAGTAGGAAAAGGGGGGAGGATAGGGAGAGTAGGAAGAGGAGGAGGAAGAGGAGAGTAGGAAGAGGGTGGAGGAAGAGGAAAGTAGGAAGAGGAGAGTAGGAAAAGGGGGGTTGAAGAGGAGAGTAGGAAGAAGGGGGAGGAAGAGGAGAGTAGGAAGAGGAGAGTAGGAAGGGGGAGGAAGAGGAAAGTATGAAGAGGAGAGTAGGAAAATGAGAGGAAGAAGAGGAGAGTAGGAAGAGGAGAGAAGGAAGAGGAAAGTATGAAGAGGAGAGTAGGAAAAGGGGGGATGAGGGGGAGAGTAGGAAGAGGAGAGGAGGAAGAGGGGGGATAGGGAGAGGAGGAAGAGGGGGGATAGGGAAAGGAGGAAGAAGAGAGGAGGAAGAGGGGGGATAGGGAAAGGAGGAAGAAGGGAGGAGGAAGAGGGAAAGAAGGAAGAGGAGAGTAGGAAGAGGGGGGAGGAAGAGGAGAGTAGGAAGAGGGGGGAGGAAGAGGAGATTAGGAAGAGGAGGGAGGAAGAGGAGAGTAGGAAGAGGAGAGTAGGAAAAGGGGGGAGGATAGCGAGAGTAGGAAAAGGGGGGAGGATAGGGAGAGTGGGAAGAGGAGGAGGAAGAGGAGAGTAGGAAGAGGGGAGTAGAAAGAGGAGAGTAGGAAGAGGGGGGATGAAGAGGAGAGTAGGAAGAGGGAGGAAGAGGAGAGTAGTCAGAGGGAGGAAGAGGAGAGTAGGAAGAGGGGAGTAGAAAGAGGAGAGGAGGAAGAGGAAAGTATGAAGAGGAGAGTAGGAAGAGGGAGGAAGAGGAGAGGAGGAAGAGGAAAGTAGGAAGAGGAGAGGAGGAAGAGGGGAGTAGAAAGAGGAGAGGAGGAAGTGGGGAGTAGAAAGAGGAGAGGAGGAAGAGGAAAGTAGGAAGAGGAGAGGAGGAAGAGAAAAGTAGGAAGAGGAGAGGAGGAAGAGGAAAATAGGAAGAGGAGAGTAGGAAAAGGTGGGAGGAAGAGGAGAGTAGGAAGTGGTGGGAGGAAGAGGAAAGTAGGAAGCGGAGCGTAGGAAGAGGTGGGAGGAAGAGGAGAGTAGGAAGAGGCGGGAGGAAGAGGAAAGTATTATACAGACCTGGCCTGTAGACTGGCCTGTATTATAATAGATCTGGCCTTTATTATAATAGATCTGGCCTGTATTATAATAGATCTGTCCTGTATTATAATAGACCTGGCCTGTATTATAATAGACCCAGTATTATAATAGACCCAGTATTATAATAGATCTGGCCTTTATTATAATAGATCTGGCCTGTATTATAATAGATCTGGCCTGTATTATAATAGATCTGTCCTGTATTATAATAGACCTGGCCTGTATTATAATAGACCCAGTATTATAATAGACCCAGTATTATAATAGATCTGGCCTTTATTATAATAGATCTGGCCTGTATTATAATAGACCTGGCCTGTATTATAATAGACCTGGCCTGTGTTATAATAGACCTGTCCTGTATTATAATAGGACCAGTATTATAATAGACCTGTCCTGTATTATAATAGACCTGGCCTGTATTATAATAGACCTGGCCTGTATTATAATAGACCTGGCCTGTATTATAATAGACCTGGCCTGTATTATAATAGACCTGGCCTGTATTATAATAGACCTGTCCTGTATTATAATAGGACCAGTATTATAATAGACCTGTCCTGTATTATAATAGACCTGGCCTGTATTATAATAGACCCAGTATTATATTAGACCCAGTATTATAATAGATCTGCCCTGTATTATAATAGACCCAGTATTATAATAGACCTGGCCTGTATTATATTAGACCCAGTATTATAATAGACCTGGCCTGTATTATAATAGACCTGTCCTGTATTATAATAGACTCAGTATTATAATAGACCCAGTATTATAATAGACCCAGTATTATAATAGACCTGGCCTGTATTATATTAGACCCAGTATTATAATAGACCTGGCCTGTATTATAATAGACCCAGTATTATAATAGACCCAGTATTATAATAGACCCAGTATTATAATAGACCTGGCCTGTATTATAATAGACCCAGTATTATAATAGACCTGGCCTGTATTATAATAGACCCAGTATTATAATAGACCCAGTATTATAATAGACCCAGTATTATAATAGACCTGTCCTGTATTATAATAGACCTGGCCTGATTTATAATAGACCCAGTATTATAATAGACCCAGTATTATAATAGACCCAGTATTATAATAGACCCAGTATTATAATAGACCCAGTATTATAATAGACCTGTCCTGTATTATAATAGACCTGGACTGATTTATAATAGACCTGGCCTGATTTATAATAGACCTGGCCTGATTTATAATAGACCTGGCCTGTATTATAATAGACCTGTACTGTATTATAATAGACCTGTCCTGTATTATAATAGACGTGGCCTGATTTATAATAGACCTGGCCTGTATTATAATAGACCTGGCCTGTATTATAATAGACCTGTCCTGATTTATAATAGACCTGGCCTGTATTATAATAGACCTGTACTGTATTATAATAGACCTGTACTGTATTATAATAGACCTGGCCTGATTTATAATAGACCTGGCCTGATTTATAATAGACCTGGCCTGTATTATAATAGACCTGGCCTGTATTATAATAGACCTGTCCTGATTTATAATAGACCTGGCCTGTATTATAATAGACCTGTACTGTATTATAATAGACCTGGCCTGATTTATAATAGACCTGGCCTGATTTATAATAGACCTGGCCTGTATTATAATAGACCTGGCCTGTATTATAATAGACCTGTCCTGATTTATAATAGACCTGGCCTGTATTATAATAGACCTGTCCTGTATTATAATAGACCTGTCCTTTTTTTAAACATCCTAAAGTTCATACATCATCTCTGCAAATTAGATTAGATCATTAGACCTGGCATGAATCCTATAAGGCATATATATATCCTGTGTGTGTGTGTGTGTGTGTGTGTGTGTGTGTGTGTGTGTGTGTGTGTGTGTGTGTGTGTGTGTGTGTGTGTGTGTGTGTGTGTGTGTGTGTGTGTGTGTGTGTGTGTGTATATATAGATATATGGGTGGTTGTGTGGCCCAACCATCAGGGACATAGACCATTCAGCTGTTGAGTGTGGGTTCAAATCCCACACTGGGACACAGTGCTGATAAACAATAGATTAGATTAGAACCATGAAGTGTGAGGGTATCGTCCCCTGGGGGAGTACTGTATGACGTGTGAGCTGGAGGAACGGAATGAGAAAGGAATGTGTAAGAGTGTAAGAATGATCTGGATCAAATACCAGAACCATCTACAGTCTGTTGAACTGGATCAAACATCAGAACCATTTACAGTCTGTTGAACTGGATCAAACATCAGAACCATCTACAGTCTGTTGAGCTGGATCAAACACCAGAACCATCTAAAAATCTACTGTCTGTTGAACTGGATCAAACATCAGAACCATCTTCTGTCTGTTGAACTGGAAATAAAGTTTTTGTAGGATCATAAATGAAAACATTTGGTCAGCAAGAAGTAAATTGCCAGATGAAAGACATCAAAATGCCCCAACATCAATCAGTCACAGAAATCAACACCATTGCAGTCATGAGATATTACATATAATTTCAAGCTGTCCTTCTGAGCCTGTAACAAAGACATGTGAATCAATATGCTCCGAATGGCTCAGATATTCAGATGAAAGACACACACACACAAGCAGCCTGACCGGCAGAAGAAATCACAATAAGATGCAGGGGGAGGGGTATAGAGAGGGGTAATGATGTCATCTCTTGTGGCTCAGATGATAAGCGTGTGCATGTGTGTGTGTGTGTGGATAAACTAAGCTGGGTTTGAGATAATGGGGACATTTCAGGAGAGATGATGTCATTTTTCCACCTCTCTCTCTCTCTCTCTCTCTCTCTCTCCCTCCCTCCCTCCCTCCCTCCCTCCCCGCCCCCACCCTCCTTCCCTCTCTTCCTTCCATCCTTAATCCCCTCCCTCCCTCTGGTGCAGGTGACTCTTTGGTCTAGCTCTTTGAATCCAAAATGCAAGGGTTGAGTTGGCTTCTGAATAGCCAAAGAGCTTAGCGTGTGAGCTACAGCCTGGGATGTATGGGGCTTCTTATACTGTGAGGGGGGGGGGTAGTTCTTCTATCCTTGGGGGGGATTGGGCCGTGATCGGCGGTCCCAGAGGGTAGCTCACAATTGGCCCAACGTCATCCGGGTTAGGTACTGGTAGGTCAAGATTGTAAATAAGAATTTGTTCTTAACTGACTTGCCTAGTTAAATAAAGGTTCAATAAAGGTTAAATTAAACCATTTAAAAATACAACTTCAGAGGTCCTCTATCAAAATATTTCTGGGACTTTACAGCCCTCAGAGGTCCTCTATCAAAATATTTCTGGGACTTTACAGCCCTCAGAGGTCCTCTATCAAAATATTTCTGGGACTTTACAGCCCTCAGAGGTCCTCTATCAAAATATTTCTGGGACTTTACAGCCCTCAGAGGTCCTCTATCAAAATATTTCTGGGACTTTACAGACCTCAGAGGTCCTCTATCAAAATATTTCTGGGACTTTACAGCCCTCAGAGGTCCTCTATCAACATTTTTCTGGGACTTTAAAGCCCTCAGAGTTCCTCTATCAAAATATTTCTGGGACTTTACAGCCCTCAGAGGTCCTCTATCAAAATATTTCTGGGACTTTACAGCCCTCAGAGGTCCTCTATCAAAATATTTCTGGGACTTTACAGCCCTCAGAGTTCCTCTATCAAAATATTTCTGGGACTTTACAGCCCTCAGAGGTCCTCTATCAAAATATTTCTGGGACTTTACAGCCCTCAGAGGTCCTCTATCAAAATATTTCTGGGACTTTACAGCCCTCAGAGGTCCTCTATCAAAATATTTCTGGGACTTTACAGCCCTCAGAGGTCCTCTATCAAAATATTTCTGGGACTTTACAGCCCTCAGAGGTCCTCTATCAAAATATTTCTGGGACTTTACAGCCCTCAGAGTTCCTCTATCAAAATATTTCTGGGACTTTACAGCCCTCAGAGGTCCTCTATCAAAATATTTCTGGGACTTTACAGCCCTCAGAGTTCCTCTATCAAAATATTTCTGGGACTTTCCAGGCCTCAGAGGTCCTCTATCAAAGTATTTCTGGGACTTTACAGCCCTCAGAGGTCCTCTATCAAAATATTTCTGGGACTTTACAGCCCTCAGAGGTCCTCTATCAAAATATTTCTGGGACTTTTACAGCCCTCAGAGGTCCTCTATCAAAATATTTCTGGGACTTTACAGCCCTCAGAGGTCCTCTATCAAAATATTTCTGGGACTTTACAGCCCTTTAGAGGTCCTCTATCAAACTATTTCTGGGACTTTACAGCCCTCAGAGGTCCTCTATCAAAACGTTTTCAACCAAGCAGCTGCTGTCTCTGATACTGTTTTCTCTTTGTTTATTTTGACAGTTCCGTTCTCATTGTGGCTGTGAAGAGTGCTTCGCCTCAGAGGATTATGTATCCAGTGCCAAACAAAACACACAGATTCAGATGCAAATGACGAGAATTAAGATGTCAATATCTTATGATTCATATGTTGTGATACAAATCCCACATGGCTCATATCAAACTGAAGACCTAATGTATTAAGGAGTATGTCAACCACATTACATGTTGTCATTAGACTTACCACCAGAACCATCCCTTTCTCTTTGCCCCAGAAGTGCTGATATCAAATTGAAGGTAATTCTAGTACTGTACATGATATATATCTCCTATTGAGAGTAATTATAGTACTGTACAGCATATATATATCCTATTGAGAGTAATTCTAGTACTGTACAGCATATATCTCCTATTGAGGGTAACTATAGTAATGTACAATATATATATCCTATTGTTTTTCAGTATCCTGTTTCTTAAGTTACTTTTCTTAAATTGCTTGCAAGTGTTGTGTTTTTATTGCGTTGCAATTGTAAATATTGTGAATTTCTATAATTATGTGCATAGCAGTTTGCGGGTGGGGGTGATGCAACTTCTTCAACAGGTGGGTGGAAAAATTTGCCCAGACGGCCATATCGGTCAGCTAATAAAATCAAATATAATCATATTTCATTGGTAACATACACGTGTTTAATAGATGTTATTGCGGGTGTAGTGAAGATGTCCTGGAGGGTAGGTAGTTTTGGTATTTTGGTATTTTATTAGGATCCCCAGTAGCTGTTCCAAAAGCAGTAGCTACTCTTCCTGGGGTCCACACAAAACACAGAACACAGAACACAGAACACAAAACACAGAACACAAAACACAAAACACAGAACACAGAACACAGAACACAGAACACAAAACACAAAACACAAAACACAGAACACAGAACACAGAACACAGAACACAAAACACAAAACACAGAACACAGAACACAAAACACAGAACACAGAACACAGAACACAGAACACAGAACACAAAACACAAAACACAGAACACAGAACACAGAACACAGAACACAGAACACAGAACACAAAACACAAAACACAAAACACAGAACACAGAACACAGAACACAGAACACAGAACACAGAACACAGAACACAAAACACAAAACACAGAACACGAAACACGAAACACAAAACACAAAACACAGAACACAAAACACAAAACACAGAACACAGAACACAGAACACAAAACACAAAACACAGAACACAGAACACAAAACACAGAACACAGAACACAGAACACAAAACACAAAACACAAAACACAAAACACAAAACACAGAACACAGAACACAGAACACAAAACACAAAACACAGAACACAAAACACAGAACACAGAACACAGAACACAAAACACAAAACACAAAACACAAAACACAGAACACAGAACACAAAACACAAAACACAGAACACAGAACACAAAACACAAAACACAGAACACAAAACACAGAACACAGAACACAAAACACAAAACACAGAACACAGAACACAGAACACAGAACACAGAACACAGAACACAAAACACAAAACACAAAACACAAAACACAGAACACAGAACACAGAACACAAAACACAAAACACAGAACACAGAACACAGAACACAAAACACAGAACACAGAACACAAAACACAAAACACAGAACACAAAACACAAAACACAGAACACAAAACACAAAACACAGAACACAGAACACAGAACACAGAACACAAAACACAAAACACAGAACACAAAACACAAAACACAAAACACAGAACACAAAACACAAAACACAAAACACAGAACACAGAACACAGAACACAGAACACAAAACACAGAACACAAAACACAGAACACAAAACACAGAACACAGAACACAGAACACAAAACACAGAACACAGAACACAGAACATGACATAATACAGAACATTAATAGACAAGAACAGCTCAAGGACAGAACTACATACAGCTGAAGTTGGAAGTTTAAATACACTGATGTTGGAGTATTTAAAACTAGTTTTTCAACTCTCCACAAATGTCTTATTAACAAACTATAGTTTTGGCAAGTCGGTTAGGGCATCTACTTTGTGCATGACACAAGTCATTTTTCCAACAATTGTTTACAGATTATTTCAGTTATAATTCACTGTATCACAATTCCAGTGGGTCAGAAGTTTACATACAGTAAGTTGACTGTGCCTTTAAATAGCTTGGAAAATTCCAGAAAATTATGTCATGGCTTTAGAAACTTCTGATAGGCTAATTGACATCATTTGAGTCAATTGGAGGTGTACCTGTGGATTTATTTCAAGACCTACCTTCAAACTCAGTGCCTCTTTGCTTGGCATCATGGGAAAATCAAAAGAAATCAGCCAAGACCTCAGAGAAAAAATTATAAACCTTCACAAGTCTGGTTCATCCTTGGGAGCAATTCCCAAATACCTGAAGGTACCACATTCATCTGTACAAACAATAGTACGCAAGTATAAACACCATGGGACCACGCAGCCGTCATACCGCTCAGGAAGCAGACACGTTCTGTCTCCTAGAGATGAATGTACTTTGGTGGGAAAAGTGCAATTCAATTCCAGAACAACAGCAAAGGACCTTGTGAAGATGCTGGAGGAAACAGGTTCAAAAGTATCTACAGTATATCCACAGTACAACGAGTCCATAACCTGAAAGGCCGCTCAGCAGGAAGAAGCGACTGCTCCAAAACCACCATAAAAAATGCCAGACTACATTTTGCAACTGCACATGAGGACAAAGATCATACTTTTTAGAGAAATGTCCTGTTTGGTCATAACGACGATCGCTATGTTTGGAGGACAAAGGGGAGGCTTGCAAGCCGAAGAAAACCATCCCAACCATGAAGCACGGGGGTTGCAGCATCATGTTGTGGGGTTGCTTTGCTGCAGGAGGGACTGGTGCACTTCACAAAATAGATGGCATCATGAGGTAGGACAATGATGTGGATATATTAAAGGAACATCTCAAGACATCAGTCAGGAAGTTAAAGCTTGGTCGCAAATGGGTCTTCCAAATGGACAATGACCCCAAGCATACTTCCAAAGTTGTGGCAAAATGGCTTAAGGACAACAAAGTCAAGGTATTGGAGTGGCCCTCACAAAGCCCTGACCTCAATCACATAGAAAATATGTGGGCAGAACTGAAAAAAGCGTGTGCGAACAAGGAGGCCTACAAACCTGACTCCAGTTACACCAGCTCTGTCAGGAGGAATGGGCCAAAATTCAGGGACTTTTTACCAGGATTAAATGTCAGAAATTGTTAAAAAAATATAGAAAATAAAAAAAGTTTTTAATGTACTTTGCTAAGATGTATGTAAACTTCTGACTTCCGACTTCAAACGTACATTTGTTTTAAATGCACACGTAGCCTACATATCAATGCATATACACACACTATCTAGGTCAAATAGGGGAGAGGCGTTGTGCCGTGAGGTGTTGCTTTATCTGCTTTTTGAATCCAGGTTTGCTGTTTATTTGATCAATATGAGATGGAAGGAAGTTCCATGCAATAATGGCTCTATATAATACTGTACGCTTCCTTGAATTTGTTCTGGATTTGGGGACAGTGAAAAGACCCCTGGTGGCATGTCTGGTGGAATAAGTTGTGCAGACCGCACCACCCTCTGAGACATGCTCTCCAGGACTACAGGAAAGGGTACTTTTGTGAAAAAATACTTGTAAAAAATTTATAACATTCAGGGGGTGCTGCAGCATCCTATACTTCCCACGACTATGGTTGTGTGCTCCCTTGAAAAAGAGGGCTTGGTCTCAATGGGATTCCATGTTTAAACAAATGTAAAGACTCTCCTTTTCACTTTGACAATTAGACTAAACAAAACATGCCTCAGCATTTCAAATAATAATCTATTATATAACATCCCATGTCCTTGGAATAACTTCCACTGGGTTCCACTTGCTACATAACAAACACAGTCCTGGGATGTCTATCTGTAGTTTCACTCTAAAGCCCAGGCGGTGCAGTCCTGGGATGTCTATCTGTAGTTTCACTCTAAATCCCAGGCGGTACAGTCCTGGGATGTCTATCTGTAGTTTCACTCTAAAGCCCAGGCGGTACAGTCCTGGGATGTCTATCTGTAGTTTCACTCTAAAGCCCAGGCGGTACAGTCCTGGGATGTCTATCTGTAGTTTCACTCTAAAGCCCAGGCGGTACAGTCCTGGGATGTCTATCTGTAGTTTCACTCTAAAGCCCAGGCGGTGCAGTCCTGGGATGTCTATCTGTAGTTTCACTCTAAAGCCCAGGCGGTACAGTCCTGGGATGTCTATCTGTAGTTTCACTCTAAATCCCAGGCGGTACAGTCCTGGGATGTCTATCTGTAGTTTCACTCTAAAGCCCAGGCGGTACAGTCCTGGGATGTCTATCTGTAGTTTCACTCTAAAGCCCAGGCGGTACAGTCCTGGGATGTCTATCTGTAGTTTCACTCTAAAGCCCAGGCGGTACAGTCCTGGGATGTCTATCTGTAGTTTCACTCTAAATCCCAGGCGGTACAGTCCTGGGATGTCTATCTGTAGTTTCACTCTAAAGCCCAGGCGGTACAGTCCTGGGATGTCTATCTGTAGTTTCACTCTAAAGCCCAGGCGGTACAGTCCTGGGATGTCTATCTTTAGTTTCACCCTAAAGCCCAGGCGGTACAGTCCTGGGATGTCTATCTGTAGTTTCACTCTAAAGCCCAGGCGGTACAGTCCTGGGATGTCTATCTGTAGTTTCACTCTAAAGCCCAGGCGGTGCAGGCCTGGGATGTCTATCTGTAGTTTCACTCTAAAGCCCAGGCGGTGCAGTCCTGGGATGTCTATCTGTAGTTTCACTCTAAAGCCCAGGCGGTACAGTCCTGGGATGTCTATCTGTAGTTTCACTCTAAAGCCCAGGCGGTGCAGGCCTGGGATGTCTATCTGTAGTTTCACTCTAAAGCCCAGGCGGTGCAGTCCTGGGATGTCTATCTGTAGTTTCACTCTAAAGCCCAGGCGGTACAGTCCTGGGATGTCTATCTGTAGTTTCACTCTAAAGCCCAGGCGGTACAGTCCTGGGATGTCTATCTGTAGTTTCACTCTAAATCCCAGGCGGTACAGTCCTGGGATGTCTATCTGTAGTTTCACTCTAAAGCCCAGGCGGTACAGTCCTGGGATGTCTATCTGTAGTTTCACTCTAAAGCCCAGGCGGTGCAGTCCTGGGATGTCTATCTGTAGTTTCACTCTAAAGCCCAGGCGGTACAGTCCTGGGATGTCTATCTGTAGTTTCACTCTAAAGCCCAGGCGGTACAGTCCTGGGATGTCTATCTGTAGTTTCACTCTAAAGCCCAGGCGGTACAGTCCTGGGATGTCTATCTGTAGTTTCACTCTAAAGCCCAGGCGGTGCAGTCCTGGGATGTCTATCTGTAGTTTCACTCTAAAGCCCAGGCGGTACAGTCCTGGGATGTCTATCTGTAGTTTCACTCTAAAGCCCAGGCGGTACAGTCCTGGGATGTCTATCTGTAGTTTCACTCTAAAGCCCAGGCGGTACAGTCCTGGGATGTCTATCTGTAGTTTCACTCTAAATCCCAGGCGGTACAGTCCTGGGATGTCTATCTGTAGTTTCACTCTAAATCCCAGGCGGTACAGTCCTGGGATGTCTATCTGTAGTTTCACTCTAAAGCCCAGGCGGTACAGTCCTGGGATGTCTATCTGTAGTTTCACTCTAAAGCCCAGGCGGTACAGTCCTGGGATGTCTATCTGTAGTTTCACTCTAAAGCCCAGGCGGTACAGTCCTGGGATGTCTATCTGTAGTTTCACTCTAAAGCCCAGGCGGTACAGTCCTGGGATGTCTATCTGTAGTTTCACTCTAAAGCCCAGGCGGTACAGTCCTGGGATGTCTATCTGTAGTTTCACTCTAAAGCCCAGGCGGTACAGTCCTGGGATGTCTATCTGTAGTTTCACTCTAAAGCCCAGGCGGTGCAGTCCTGGGATGACCCCGCTGCCTGTGACTACTGGACTATCACTTTTCGCTAACACATACGTGCACACACCCACACACGTGCACACACACACACACACACGTGCAATAACCCACGCACGTGCACACACCCACACACGTGCACACACCCAAACACGTGCACACACCCACACACGTGCACACACACACACCCACACACGTGCACACACCCACACACGTGCACACACCCAAACACGTGCACACACCCACACACGTGCACACACCCACACAGGTGCACACACCCACCCACACACACACACACACACACACACACACAGCTCAAGCTGTATCTGAACAAAATGACCCTCCAATACCAGAAGCAGGTGTAAAAACATATGATTATCATATATGTAATCTCTCTCCCCACCACACATTGAACACATGCAAACAATACATATTATCACACTTCACAAAGTCACAGGGCACGCGGCTTTGCTTCACACCTCAAAAAAGGAGAACTTAAAACAGAACGTACAGTACATTCTGGTTGAATGTTCTTGACTGTTTCCACATTTTGTTGCGTTACAGGCTGAATTTTAAATGGATTTCAATTTAGATATTTTGTCACTGGCCTGCACACAATAATGTGGATTTGTTTATTTATTTATTTTACAAATTAATACAAAATGAAAAGGTGAAATGTCTTGAGTCAATAAGAATTCAACCCCTTTGCATTAATTAGTTCAGGAGTAAAAATGTGCTTAACAAGTCACATAATAAGTAGCATGGACTCACTCTGTGTAATTATGGTGTTTAACATGATTTTTGAATGACTACCTCATCTCTGTACACCACACATTCAATTACTGTAAGGTCCCCCAGTCGAGCAGTGAATTTCAAACACAGATTCAACCACAAAGACCAGGGAGGTTTTCCAATGTCTCACAAAGAAGGGTGCCTATTGGTAGATGGGTAAAAAAAAACAGACATTGAAGTTATTAATTGCACTTTGGATGGAGCATCAATACACCCAGTCACTACAAAGATACAGGCATCTTTCCGCTCAGGTATTTCACTATGAGGGGAAAGGAAAGGGGATACCAAGTCAGTTTACTATTATATATTATATTATATATTATATTACTATTATATATATGTTTTTTTAGGGGGTGGATCATCTTTAATATTGCAGATAGATTGTTGCTTCCATCAATGTAAATGTTGGCAAAGTTTCAAATGAGGAGAATCTCTTATAAAATGAGTTCAGGTTAACATTTCCCCAATATATTTTTTAGGTAAATGTATACAGTTGAAGTCAGAAGTTTACATACATCTTAGCCAAATAAATTTAAACTCAGTTTTTCACAATTCTTGACGTTTAATTAATTAGTACAAATTCCCTGTTTTAGGTCAGTTAGGATCACCACTTTATTTTACGAATGTGAAATGTCAGAATAATAGTAGAGTGAATGATTTATTTCAGGTTTTATTTCTTTCATCACATTCCCAGTGGGTCAGAAGTTTACATACACTCAATTAGAATTTGGTAGCATTGCCTTTACATTGTTTAACTTGGGTCAAATGTTTCGGGTAGCCTTCCACAAGCTTCCCACAATAAGTTTGGTGAATTTTGGCCCATTCCTCCTGACAGAGCTGGTGGAACTGAGTCAGGTTTGTAGAAAATGAGAAAAAATAATCCAGAACTTATTTTCCACCATAATTTGCAAATATATTTATTAAAAATCCTGATTTGTAGGATTTTTAATAAATATATTTGCAAATTATGGTGGAAAATAAGTATTGGTCACCTACAAACAAGCAAGATTTCTGGCTCACACAGACCTGTAACTTCTTCTGTAAGAGGCTCCTCTGTCCTCCACTCGTTACCTGTATTATTGGCACCTGTTTGAACTTGTTATCAGTATAAAAGACACCTGTCCACAACCTCAAACAGTCACACTCCAAACTCCACTATGGCCAAGACCAAAGAGCTGTCAAAGGATACCAGAAACAAAATTGTAGACCTGCACCAGGCTGGGAAGACTGAATCTGCAATAGGTAGGCAGCTTGGTTTGAAGAAATCAACTGTGGGAGCAATTATTAGGAAATGGAAGACATACAAGACCACTGATAATCTCCCTCGATCTGGGGCTCCACGCAAGATCTCACCCCGTGGGGTCAAAATGATCACAAGAACTGTGAGCAAAAATCCCAGAACCACACGGGGGGACCTAGTGAATGACCTGCAGAGAGCTGGGACCAAAGTAACAAAGCCTACCATCAGTAACACACTACGCCGCCAGGGACTCAAATCCTGCAGTGCCAGACGTGTCCCCCTGCTTAAGCCAGTACATGTCCAGGCCCATCTGAAGTTTGCTAGAGAGCATTTGGATGATCCAGAAGAAGATTGGGAGAATGTCATATGGTCAGACGAAACCAAAATATAACTTTTTGGTAAAAACTCTACTTGTTGTGTTTGGAGGACAAAGAATGCTGAGTTGCGTCCAAAGAACACCATACCTACTGTGAAGCATGGGGGTGGAAACATCATGCTTTGGGGCTGTTTTTCTGCAAAGGGACCAGGACGACTGATCCGTGTAAAGGAAAGAATGAATGGGGCCATGTATCGTGAGATTTTGAGTGAAAACCTCCTTCCATCAGCAAGGGCATTGAAGATGAAACGTGGCTGGGTCTTTCAGCATGACAATGATCCCAAACACATCGCCCGGGCAACGAAGGAGTGGCTTCGTAAGAAGCGTTTCAAGGTTCTGGAGTGGCCTAGCAAGTCTCCAAATCTCAACCCTATAGAAAATCTTTGGAGGGAGTTGAAAGTCCGTGTTGCCCAGCAACAGCCCCAAAACATCACTGATCTAGAGGAGATCTGCATGGAGGAATGGGCCAAAATACCAGCAACAGTGTGTGAAAACCTTGAAGACTTACAGAAAACGTTTGACCTCTGTCATTGCCAACAAAGGGTATATAACAAAGTATTGAGATAAACTTTTGTTATTGACCAAATGCTTATTTTCCACCATAATTTGCAAATAAATTCATTAAAAATCCTACAATGAGATTTTCTAGATTTTTTTTTCTCATTTTGTCTGTCATAGTTGAAGTGTACATATGATGAAAAATACAGGCCTCTCTCATCTTTTTAACTGGGAGAACTTGCACAATTGGTGGCTGACTAAATACTTTTCCCCCCTTTTTCCCTGTACTTGTCACTGAATTCAGTACTTCCTGGTTCCATGTTTCAAACAGTTATTTCAGTTATATTAAAACCATGAAAATCACAAAATATTTGCCTTGATATACTGTATACCTTATATACAGTGGGGAGAACAAGTATTTGATACACTGCCGATTTTGCAGGTTTCCTACTTACAAAGCATGTAGAGGTCTGTAAATGTTTATCATAGGTGCACTTCAACTGTGAGAGACGGAATCTATAACAAAAATCCCGAAAATCACATTGTATGAGTTTTAAGTAATTAATTTGCATTTTATTGCATGACATAAGTATTTGATACATCAGAAAAGCAGAACTTAATATTTGGTACACAAACCTTTGTTTGCAATTACAGAGATCATCATTTCCTGTAGTTCAGGAAGGATTTTGGCCCACTCCTCCCTACAGACCTTCTCCAGATCCTTCAGGTTTCGGGGCTGTCGCTGGGCAATATGGACTTTCAGCTCCCTCCAAAGATGTTCTATTGGGTGCAGGTCTGGAGACTGGCTAGGCCACTCCAGGACCTTGAGATGCTTCTTACGGAGCCACTCCTTAATTGCCCTGGCTGTGTGTTTCGGGTCGTTGTCATGCTGGAAGACCCAGCCACGACCCATCTTCAATGCTCTTACTGAGGGAAGGAGGATGTTTGCCAAGATCTCGCGATACATGGCTCCATCCATCCTCCCCTCAATACGATGCAGTCGTCCTGTCCCCTATGCAGAAAAGCATCCCCAAAGAATGATGTTTCCACCTCCATGCTTCACGGTTGGGATGGTGTTCTTGGGGTTGTACTCATTCTTCTTCTTCCTCCAAACACGGCGAGTGGAGTTTAGACCAAAAAGCTCTATTTTTGCTCTCATCAGTCAACATGACCTTCTCCCATTCCTCCTCTGAATCATCCAGATGGTTATTGGCAAACTTCAGATGGGCCTGGACATGCGCTGGTTTGAGCAGGGGGACCTTGCGTGCGCTGCAGGATTTTAATCCATGACGACGTAGTGTGTTACTAATGGTTTTCTTTGAGACTGTGGTCCCAGGTCTCTTCAGGTCAATGACCAGGTCCTGCAGTGTAGTTCTGGGCTGATCCCTCACCTTCCTCATGATCATTGATGCCCCACGAGGTGAGATCTTGCATGGAGCCCCAGACCGAGGATGATTGACCGTCATCTTGAACTTCTTCCATTTTCTAATAATTGCGCCAACAGTTGTTGCCTTCTCACCAAGCTGCTTGCCTATTGTCCTGTAGCCCATCCCATCCTTGTGCAGGTCTACAATTTTATCCCTGATGTCCTTACACAGCTCTCTGGTCTTGGCCATTGTGGAGAGGTTGGAGTCTGTTTGATTGAGTGTGTGGGCAGGTGTCTTTTATACAGGTAACGAGTTCAAACAGGTGCAGTTAATACAGGCAATGAGTGGAGAACAGGAGGGCTTCTGAAAGAAAAACTAACAGGTCTGTGAGAGCTGGAATTCTTACTGGTTGGTAGGTGATCAAATACTTATGTCATGCAATAAAATGCAAATGAATTACTTAATTAATCCTCTCCTCCTCTCCCTCTCCCTGGACCTATGATACAAATTACAGACCTCTACATGCTTTGTAAGTAGGAAAACCTGCAAAATCGGCAGTGGATCAAATACCCTTAGTTGTTCTAGAGGTATAGACTATATTATGAATACCCTTAGTTGTTCTAGAGGTATAGACTATATTATGAATACCCTTAGTTGTTCTAGAGGTATAGACTATATTATGAATACCCTTAGTTGTTCTAGAGGTATAGACTATATTATGAATGCCCTTAGTTGTTCTGGAGGTATAGACTATATTATGAATACCCTTAGTTGTTCTGGAGGTATAGACTATATTATGAATACCCTTAGTTGTTCTAGAGGTATAGACTATATTATGAATACCCTTAGTGGTTCTGGAGGTATAGACTATATTATGAATACCCTTAGTTGTTCTAGAGGTATAGACTATATTATGAATACCCTTAGTTGTTCTAGAGGTATAGACTATATTATGAATACCCTTAGTGGTTCTAGAGGTATAGACATGTATAATTCATACCATCAGTGGTTCTGGAGGTATAGACTATATTATGAATACCCTTAGTGGTTCTGGAGGTATAGACTATATTATGAATACCCTTAGTTGTTCTGGAGGTATAGACTATATTATGAATACCCTTAGTTGTTCTGGAGGTATAGACTATATTATGAATACCCTTAGTTGTTCTGGAGGTATAGACTATATTATGAATACCCTTAGTTGTTCTAGAGGTATAGACATGTATAATTCATACCATCAGTGTTTCTGGAGGTATAGACTATATTATGAATACCCTTAGTGGTTCTGGAGGTATAGACTATATTATGAATACCCTTAGTTGTTCTGGAGGTATAGACTATATTATGAATACCCTTAGTTGTTCTAGAGGTATAGACTATATTATGAATACCCTTAGTTGTTCTAGAGGTATAGACTATATTATGAATACCCTTAGTTGTTCTAGAGGTATAGACATGTATAATTCATACCATCAGTGGTTTTGGAGGTATAGACTATATTATGAATACCCTTAGTTGTTCTAGAGGTATAGACATGTATAATTCATACCATCAGTGGTTTTGGAGGTATAGACTATATTATGAATACCCTTAGTTGTTCTAGAGGTATAGACTATATTATGAATACCCTTAGTGGTTCTGGAGGTATAGACTATATTATGAATACCCTTAGTGGTTCTGGAGGTATAGACTATATTATGAATACCCTTAGTTGTTCTAGAGGTATAGACTATATTATGAATACCCTTAGTTGTTCTAGAGGTATAGACTATATTATGAATACCCTTAGTTGTTCTAGAGGTATAGACTATATTATGAATACCCTTAGTTGTTCTGGAGGTATAGACTATATTATGAATACCCTTAGTTGTTCTGGAGGTATAGACTATATTATGAATACCCTTAGTTGTTCTGGAGGTATAGACTATATTATGAATACCCTTAGTGGTTCTGGAGGTATAGACATGTATAATTCATACCATCAGTGGTTCTGGAGGTATAGACTATATTATGAATACCCTTAGTTGTTCTAGAGGTATAGACATGTATAATTCATACCATCAGTTGTTCTAGAGGTATAGACTATATTATGAATACCCTTAGTTGTTCTAGAGGTATAGACTATATTATGAATACCCTTAGTTGTTCTAGAGGTATAGACATGTATAATTCATACCATCAGTGGTTCTGGAGGTATAGACTATATTATGAATACCCTTAGTTGTTCTAGAGGTATAGACATGTATAATTCATACCATCAGTTGTTCTAGAGGTATAGACTATATTATGAATACCCTTAGTTGTTCTAGAGGTATAGACTATATTATGAATACCCTTAGTTGTTCTGGAGGTATAGACTATATTATGAATACCCTTAGTGGTTCTGGAGGTATAGACTATATTATGAATACCCTTAGTGGTTCTGGAGGTATAGACTATATTATGAATACCATCAGTTGTTCTAGAGGTATAGACTATATTATGAATACCATCAGTTGTTCTAGAGGTATAGACTATATTATGAATACCCTTAGTGGTTCTGGAGGTATAGACTATATTATGAATACCATCAGTTGTTCTTGAGGTATAGACTATATTATGAATACCCTTAGTTGTTCTAGAGGTATAGACATGTATAATTCATACCATCAGTGGTTTTGGAGGTATAGACTATATTATGAATACCCTTAGTTGTTCTAGAGGTATAGACTATATTATGAATACCCTTAGTGGTTCTGGAGGTATAGACTATATTATGAATACCCTTAGTGGTTCTGGAGGTATAGACTATATTATGAATACCCTTAGTTGTTCTGGAGGTATAGACTATATTATGAATACCCTTAGTTGTTCTAGAGGTATAGACTATATTATGAATACCCTTAGTTGTTCTAGAGGTATAGACTATATTATGAATACCATTAGTTGTTCTAGAGGTATAGACATGTATAATTCATACCATCAGTGGTTCTGGAGGTATAGACTATATTATGAATACCCTTAGTTGTTCTAGAGGTATAGACTATATTATGAATACCCTTAGTTGTTCTGGAGGTATAGACTATATTATGAATACCCTTAGTTGTTCTAGAGGTATAGACTATGTTATGAATACCCTTAGTTGTTCTATAGGTATAGACTATATTATGAATACCCTTAGTTGTTCTAGAGGTATAGACATGTATAATTCATACCATCAGTGGTTTTGGAGGTATAGACATGTCTCCTCTCCTCTCCTCTCCTCACCTCTCCTCTCCTCTCCTCACCTCTCCTCTCCCTTCCTACCTCTCCTCTCCTCTCCCCTCTCCTTTTCCCTTTCCTACCCATGTCCTCCTCTCCTCCTCCCTTTCCCTCTCCCTCTCCTCCCCCCTCTTTCTCTCCCTCTCACCCACTCCTCCCCCTCTCCAGTGTGTTAATGATGTACAGGTGTCTCCTCTGGGTTAGGAGTCCCAAGGGGGTGATCATGGGGGCAGCCAGGGGATGACATCACCTAACCCTGCATGACCGGGGGACTGACGTGTGTGTGTGTGTGTGTGTGTGTGTGTGTGTGTGTGTGTGTGTGTGTGTGTGTGTGTGTGTGTGTGTGTGTGTGTGTGTGTGTGTGTGTGTGTGTGTGTGTGTGTGTGTGTGTGTGTGTGTGTGTGTGTGTGTGTGTGTGTGTGTGTGTGTGTGTGTGTGTGTGTGTGTGTGTGTGTGTGTGTGTGTTTGTGTGCGTGTGTGGTGTTGATCCTGATGTCATTGTTTGTCTCAGGGGTCCTGTCCACCCACACATCTCAGATGAAAAGAGTGGAGAAAGTTTTGGAAGCTATTTCTGTCCGGCTACATGTCTCTCCCCTGACAGGACACTGAACAAACACACACTTCCTTTGCTAATTCAGGACCGGGCTTTCCATAACCACCATTAGGTCCAAAATGGCACGCTTTTCCCTATTTAGTGCATTATGGGCCCTGGTCAAAAGTAGTGCACTGTATAGGGAATAGGATCTCATTTGTGACACAGAACATGTATCTAATGTCAAAGGCTTGTCTTGTGAATCTCCTTTGAAAGTGCTTCCTTTTAGTTCAGGAAAACCAACCCTTAATAATGTCTGAAAGTGCCAACCCTTTATAATGTCTGAAAGTGCCAACCCTTTATAATGTCTGAAAGTGCCAACCCTTAATAATGTCTGAAAGTGCCAACCCTTTATAATGTCTGAAAGTGCCAACCCTTAATAATGTCGGAAAGTGCCAACCCTTAATAATGTCTGAAAGTGCCAACCCTTAATCATGTCTGAAAGTGCCAACCCTTAATCATGTCTGAAAGTGCCAACCCTTAATAATGTCGGAAAGTGCCAACCCTTAATAATGTCTGAAAGTGCCAACCCTTAATAATGCCTGAAAGTGCCAACCCTTTATAATGTCTGAAAGTGCCAACCCTTTATAATGTCTGAAAGTGCCAACCCTTAATAATGTCGGAAAGTGCCAACCCTTAATAATGTCTGAAAGTGCCAACCCATACCATCCACAACCCAACCACACCCCTAATACACGACCCATACCACCCACAACCCAACCACACCCCCAATACAAGACCCATACCACCCACAACCCAACCACACCCCGAACACAATACCCATACCACCCACAACCCAACCACACCCCTAATACAATACCCATACCACCCACAACCCAACCACACCCCTAATACAAGACCCATACTACCCACAGACCAACCACACCCCTAATACAAGACCCATACCACCCACCACCCAACCACACCCCGAATACAAGACCCATACCACCCACAACCCAACCACACCCCTAATACAAGACTCACACCACCCACAGACCAACCACACCCCTAATACAATACCCATACCACCCACAAATCAAATCAAATCAAATGTATTTATATAGCCCTTCGTACATCAGCTGATATCTCAAAGTGCTGTACAGAAACCCAGCCTAAAACCCCAAACAGCAAGCAATGCAGGTGTAGATGCACGGTGGCTAGGAAAAACTCCCTAGAAAGGCCAAAACCTAGGAAGAAACCTAGAGAGGAACCAGGCTATGTGGGGTGGCCAGTCCTCTTCTGGCTGTGCCGGGTGGAGATTATAACAGAACATGGCCAAGATGTTCAAATGTTCATAAATGACCAGCATGGTAGAATAATAATAAGGCAGAACAGTTTAAACTGGAGCAGCAGCACGATCAGGTGGACTGGGGACAGCAAGGAGTCATCATGTCAGGTATTCCTGGGGCATGGTCCTAGGGCTCAGGTCCTCCGAGAGAGAGAAAGAAAGAGAGAATTAGAGAGAGCATATGTGGGATGGCCAGTCACAGACCAAACACACCCCATAATACAAGACCCATACCATCCACAACCCAACCACACCCCTAATACAAGACACACCCCTAATACAAGACCCATACCACCCACAACCCAACCACACCCCATAATACAAGACCCATACCATCCACAACCCAACCACACCCCTAATACAAGACACACCCCTAATACAAGACCCATACCACCCACAGACCAACCACACCCCTAATACAAGACCCATACCACCCACAGACCAACCACACCCCTAATACAAGACCCATACCACCCACAACCCAACCACACCCCTAATACAAGACCCATACCACCTACAGCCCAACCACACCCCTAATACAATACCCATACCACCCACAACCCAACCACACCCCTAATACAAGGCCCATACCACCCCACAGACCAACCGCACCCCTAATACAAGACCCATACCACCCATTCTAACTGAATGTACTATATAGATTCTCTGAAGATGACCAAGAGGCTAGGATCTGTGGTTGACATAGAAACAAGGTGCTATCTAGAACCTAGAAGGGTTCTTTGGCTGTTCCCATAGGAGAACCCTTTGAAGTACCCTTTTTGGTTCCACCCTTTGAAGAACCCTTTCAACAGAGGGTTCTACGTGGAACTCAAAAGAGTTATACCTGGAACCAAAAAGGGTTCTCCTTTGGGGACTGACATAAGAACCCTTGTGGAACCATTTTTTTCTAAGAGTGTATAGATGCCATTACGTTTAGATAAGAGAAACGGTCAGAACTCTTATCGGTCCATTTATGGAAAACATCATGTATAAATACCTGTGGTAAACAAGTTACTTCACATTCAGTTTCCAAACACACCACAACCCTGAGGAAACAGAAACGACACTTAAAACCACATCCCCATTGTTAGAACGGGAGCAATGAGTTAGCCTAACTAACTTTTGATAAACAACCAGAAATAACTTTTGAAAAACAACCAGAAATAACTTTTGATAAACAACCAGAAATAACTGTTGTTTTACTGGTTGTTGAGTCAAAATAAAAAAGAAAACGTTATTTCATAGTATTTAGGCAAGATCATTCTGTTTTATAGTATTACCCCTCAGCTTTGTGACAGAACGGTGATGTCACTCTCCAGGCTCTCTGATACTAACCCTGCCTGTGAGAGGTCACACAACTAATAGGTCAAAGGTCTATCTATGCATATTTACCTGACCACCCAAATCTCCTTAATACTGTCACCGAGCTGAGCCTCTGGACATATGGATGTACAGAAACCATAAAGACCGTAGAGGCGAGGTCATCTGTGCCATAGAATGACAACTCTGGCACACGGCCATGTGACTCCCAAACTGCACCACTATAACACACTAATCTGACATATGGCTTTCGCCTGCAATATCAGTTCTGTTATACTCACAGACAATATTTTTTACAGTTTTGGAAACTTTAGAGTGGGTATCCTAAGCTGTCAATTATATGCATATTCTAGCCTCTTGTCCTGACAAAATATCCCGTTTACTTTGGGAACGTTATTTTTCCAAAAATGAAAATACTGCCCCCTAGTCACAAGAGGTTTGGTCATACCAAGCATTGTTTAGTTATTTGATTTTGAATTTTAAGACCCTTCAAGGTATCAAAAAATGGCATTACTGCTATTTAGCCTATAGAAACTAACATATTAACTGCAACAGATAGTAGCCCCTAAATTAACTTTGTACTGAAGTGTCAGCCCTATATCTGAGAGATATTAGAAAGATCAGGAAACTATATACAGTACCAGTCAACAGTTTGGACACACCTACTTATTCCAGGGTTTCTCTTTATTTGACTGTTTTCTACATTGTAGAATAATAGTGAAGACATCAAAACTATGATATAACACATATGGAATCATGTAGTAACCAAAAAAAAGTGTTAAACAAATTAAAATATATTTTATATTTGAGATTCTTCAAAGTAGCCACCCTTTGCCCTGATGACAGTGTTGCACACTCTTTGCATTCTCTCAACCAGCTTCATGACCTGGAATGCATTTCAATTAACAGGTGTGCTTTGTTAAAAGTCAATTTGTGGAATTAATTTCCTTCTTCATGCATTTGTAAAAGTGTCACCATGGCAACTAGAACCCTCTAAAAGTGTCACCATGGCTACTATAACCCTCTAAATGTGTCATGGTGGCTACTAGAGCCCTCTAAAAGTGTCATGGTTGCTTCTAGAACCCTCTAAAAGTGTCATGGTGGCAACTAGAACCATCTAAAAGTGTCATGGTGGCTTCTAGAACCCTCTAAAAGTGTCATGGTGGCAACTAGAACCATCTAAAAGTGTCATGGTGGCTTCTAGAACCCTCTAAAAGTGTCACCGCATTTCTCAAAGGCTGGCCATGCCTTCCTCCTGGCTACTCCAACCTCGGCCAACAGCATCCCCCCCCCCCCCCCCCCCCCCCCCCGCAGCTACTCGCCCAAGCCTCTCCAGGTTCTCCTTTACCCAAATCCAGATAGCAGATGTTCTGAAAGAGCTGCAAAACCTGGACCCGTACAAATCAACTGGGCTTGACAATCTGGACCCTCTATTTCTGAAACTATCCGCCGCCATTGTCACAAACCCTATTACCAGCCTGTTCAACTCATCTTTCATATCGTCTGAGATCCCAAAGGATTGGAAAGCTTCCGAAGTCATCCCCCTCTTCAAAGGGGGAGACACCCTGGACCCAAACTGTTACAGACCCATATCCATCCTGCCCTGCCTATCTAAGGTCTTCGAAAGCCAAGTCAACAAACAGGTCACTGACCATCTCGAATCCCACCGTACCTTCTCCGCTGTGCAATCTGGTTTCCGAGCCGGTCACGGGTGCACATCAGCCACGCTCAAGGTACTAAACGATATCATAACCGCCATCGATAAAAGACAGTACTGTGCAGCCGACTTCATCGACCTTGCCAAGGCTTTCGACTCTGTCAATCACCATATTCTTATCGGCAGACTCAGTAGCCTCGGTTTTTCTGATGACTGCCTTGCCTGCTTCACCAACTACTTTGCAGACAGAGTTCATTGTGTCAAATCGAAGGGCATGCTGTCCGGTTCTCTGGCAGTCTCTATGGGGGTGCCACAGGGTTCAATTCTCGGGCGGACTCTTTTCTCTGTATATATCAAAGATGTTGCTCTTGCTGCGGGCGATTCCCTGATCCACCTCTACGCAGACGACACCATTCTGTATACTTCCGGCCCGTCCTTGGACACTGTGCTATCTAACCTCCAAACGAGCTTCATTGCCATACAACACTCCTTCCGTGGCCTCCAACTGCACTTAAACGCTAGTAAAACCAAATGCATGCTTTTCAACCGTTCGCTGCCTGCACCCGCACGCCCGACTAGCATCACCACCCTGGATGGTGTGGACATCTATAAGTACCTAGGTGTCTGGCTAGACTGTAAACTCTCCTTCCAGACTCATATCAAACATCTCCAATCTAAAATCAAATCTAGAGTCAGCTTTCTATTCCGCAACAAAGCCTCCTTCACTCACGCCGCCAAACTCACCCTAGTAAAACTGACTATCCTACCGATCCTCGACTTCGGCGATGTCATCTACAATATAGCTTCCAACACTCTACTCAGCAAACTGGATGCAGTTTATCACAGTGCCATCCGTTTTGTTACTAAAGAACCTTATACCACCCACCACTGCGACCTGTATGCTCTAGTCGGCTGGCCCTCGCTACATATTCGTCGCCAGACCCACTGGCTCCAGGTCATCTAGAAGTCCATGCTAGGTAAAGCTCCGCCTTATCTCAGTTCCATGGTCACGATGGCAACACCCACCCGTAGCACGCACTCCAGCAGGTGTATCTCACGGATCATCCCTAAAGTCAACACCTCATTTGGCCGCCTTTCGTTCCAGTTCTCCAGTGTCATGGTGGCTACTAGAACACTCTAAAAAATGTCATGGTGGCTTCTGGAACCCTCTAAAAGTGTCAACATGGCTACTAGTGTCACGGCCGTCGTTGGAAGGAGACCAAGGTGCAGCGTGGTGAGCGTACATTTTATTTTATTTAAAAATGTCGCCAACAAAACAACAAACGAAAGAAACAACCATGAAGCTTACAGGGCTAAAGTGCCACAAACAAAGTTAACTTCCCACCAAGAAAGGAGAGAAAAAGGGCTGCCTAAGTATGATTCCCAATCAGAGACAACGATAGACAGCTGTCCCTGATTGAGAACCATACCCAGACAAAACATAGAAATACCAAATCATAGATAAACAAAACATAGAATGCCCACCCCAAATCACACCCTGACCAAACCAAATAGAGACATTAAAAGGCTCTAAGGTCAGGACGTGACAACTAGAACCCTCTAAAAGTGTCATGGTGGCTACTAGAACCCTCTAAAAGTGTCATGGTGGCTACTAGAACAATCTGAAAGTGTCATGGTGGTCACTAGAACCCTCTAAAAGTGTCATGGTGGCTACTAGAACAATCTGAAAGTGTCATGGTGGCTACTAGAACCCTCTAAAAGTGTCATGGTGGCTACTAGAACCCTCTAAAAGTGTCATGGTGGCTACTAGAACCCCCTCAAAGTGTCATGATGGCTACTAGAACCCTCTAAAAGTGTCATGGTGGCTACTAGAACCCTCTAAAAGTGTCATGGTGGCTACTAGAACCCCCTCAAAGTGTCATGATGGCTACTAGAACCCTCTAAAAGTGTCATGGTGGCTACTAGAACCCCCTCAAAGTGTCATGATGGCTACTAGAACCCTCTAAAAGTGTCATGGTGGCTACTAGAACCCCCTCAAAGTGTCATGATGGTCACTAGAACCCTCTAAAAGTGTCATGATGGCTACTAGAACCCTCTAAAAGTGTCATGGTGGCTACTAGAACCCCCTCAAAGTGTCATGATGGCTACTAGAACCCTCTAAAAGTGTCATGGTGGCTACTAGAACCCTCTCAAAGTGTCATGATGGCTACTAGAACCCTCTAAAAGTGTCATGGTGGCTACTAGAACCCCCTCAAAGTGTCATGATGGCTACTAGAACCCTCTAAAAGTGTCATGGTGGCTACTAGAACCCCCTCAAAGTGTCATGATGGCTACTAGAACCCTCTAAAAGTGTCATGATGGCTACTAGAACCCCCTCAAAGTGTCATGGTGGGTACTAGAACCCTCAAAATGTCATGGTGGTTATACTGTAGCTGGGGAGAGGGGGGAGAGAGGGGGGGGAGGTTAGTTAGAAATTTGTGTTTACAATACACTACAGGGAACTTCAAGAAGTTGGTTTTTAAAAGGACTACCTAGCGAATGAGATATAGTTCCTAAGAATGATGTTATGGTTGAAAATGACACAAACTGTACGCTGAAAAACATGTGTTTTCTTTGCAAGTCTCAAGTGGAAGGATTTGGAGGAGATTGAACAGAATAGTAGTGATAATGGAGAGATAATCAGAATGAAGAGGTTTCCCAGAAACATTAGGCCTAAGAGCCACAGTATCTATACTGAACAAAAATATAAACTCAACAAACATGCAACGATTTCAAGGATTTTGCTGAGTTACAGTTCATATAAGGAAATCAGTCAATTGAAAGAAATTATTTAGGGCCTAATCTATGGATTTCACATGACTGAGAATACAGACATATTGGTTACAGATAACGTTCGTTATCATGCTGAAACCTGAGGTGAGGACGGCCGATGAACGGCACGACAACGGGCCACAGGATGTCGTCACGGTATCTCCGTGCATTCAAATTTCCATTGATTTAAATGCAACTGTGTTGGTTGTACGTAGCTTATGCCTGCCCCATACCATAACCACACCGCCACCGTGGGGCATTCTGTTCACAACAATGACATCTGCAAACCGTTCACCCACACAACGCCATACACGTGGTCTGCGATTGCGAGGCCGGGTTGGACGTACTGCCAAAATCTCTAAAACGACATAACTTCAGTCAGCACATTCCCTCAAAACTTGAGAAATCTGACAAAAAAGTCCCATGACAAAACACAACACAATGTCACAGATGTCAGTTTCTTGATATGCCACACCTGTCAGGTGTATGGATTATCTTGACAAAGAAGAAATGCTAACGAACAGGGATGTAAACAAAATTGTGCACAGAATTCGAGAGAAATAAGCTGTTTTGTGGAACATTTCTGGGATCTTTTATTTCAACTCATCAAACACGGGACCAACACTTTACATGTTGCGTTTGTATTTTTGTTTAGTGTATTTAATGAACTGATGACTCACTGTAAAATAGTTTTAGATAGATACTGTATGTTCCCGGGGGTATTTTCTTCCTTTAGTTCTTCTTACCAGAAGCTTAGTTTAAATGTTGGGTTTAAATGTTCAACCTCAATATGCTTTAGCAGGGGATTTCAACTCTGACCCTACAAGGTCCGGAGCCTGCTGGTTTTCTGTTCTACCTGATAATTAATTGTACCCACCTGGTATTCCAGGTCTAAATCTGTCCCTAGTAGGAGGGGAATAACCCACCTGGTGTCCCAGGTCTTAATCAGTGCCTGATTAGAGGGGAATCACCCACCTGGTGTACTAGGGCTAAATCAGACCCTGACTAGAGGGGAATCACCCACCTGGTGTCCCAGGTCTATATCAGTCCCTGATTAGAGGGGAATCACCCACCTGGTGTCCCAGGTCTAAATCAGACCCTGGTAGGAGGGGAATCACCCACCTGGTGTCCCAGGTCTAAATTAGGCCCTGATTAGAGGGGAATCACCCACCTGGTGCCCCAGGTCTAAATCAGACCCTGGTATGAGGGGAATCACCCACCTGGTGTCCCAGGTCTAAATCAGACCCTGGTAGGAGGGGAATCACCCACCTGGTGTCCCAGGTCTAAATCAGACCCTGGTAGGAGGGGATTCACTCACCTGGTGTCCCAGGTCTAAATCAGACCCTGGTAGGAGGGGATTCACCAACCTGGTGTCCCAGGTCTAAATCAGACCCTGGTAGGAGGGGAATCACCCACCTGGTGTCCCAGGTCTAAATCAGGCCCTGGTAGGAGGGGAATCACCCACCTGGTGTCCCAGGTCTAAATCAGACCCTGGTAGGAGGGGATTCACCCACCTGGTGTCCCAGGTCTAAATCAGACCCTGGTAGGAGGGGATTCACCAACCTGGTGTCCCAGGTCTAAATCAGACCCTGGTAGGAGGGGAATCACCCACCTGGTGTCCCAGGTCTAAATCAGGCCCTGATTAGAGGGGAATCACCCACCTGGTGCCCCAGGTCTAAATCAGACCCTGGTAGGAGGGGAATCACTCACCTGGTGTCCCAGGTCTAAATCAGACCCTGGTAGGAGGGGAATCACCCACCTGGTGTCCCAGGTCTAAATCAGACCCTGGTAGGAGGGGATTCACCCACCTGGTGTCCCAGGTCTAAATCAGACCCTGGTAGGAGGGGAATCACCCACCTGGTGCCCCAGGTCTAAATCAGACCCTGGTAGGAGGGGAATCACTCACCTGGTGTCCCAGGTCTAAATCAGACCCTGGTAGGAGGGGAATCACCCACCTGGTGTCCCAGGTCTAAATCAGACCCTGGTAGGAGGGGAACTAAGGAAAAAAGACAGTGAAACTGGTTTCCAAGTCCAGATTTGAGTTTGTGGTTTACATAGGACAGGACACAACACAAGGTAATAGTCATGTACTGTATTTCTTCAATTCACATGCTCTCATTTAAATAGCATGGCCTTTACATGGTGTCACAAACACATACTGAGAGAAAGTTCCCCTGAAACTCTGACAGGAAGTGAGCTCATCTATTCTGCCGACTAACTCTACAGAGACACACGCACACACACACACACACACACACACACACACACACACACACACACACGGACTCGCTCCGCCGACGCTGCTCAACACATGACATCACTGTTCCGTTCGCCTCCCCGCAACGTGCAGTGTGTGTGTGTGTGTGTGTGTGTGTGTGTGTGTGTACTGTGTGTGTGTGCTCTTGAGATCCGCTAGCCCTCGTGATGATGTGATCTCTAAGGGAGCACACCATCTCTTCCACATACTATCCACTCTCTATACAGCAGGGTTGAACTAAAATAGACTCTAACTACCCGGCCCAATAGAATGGAAGATGATATTAACATGGGATTTGTTTATTTTTTGCAACATATTATTTTTCAAGCAGTCGGCTGTTGTTTCTTTGTCTGAGGCTCAATCTCCGCTATTCTCCCACGATGGTTTTCAGCTTCACAGAGAGGGTTCCCCTCCAGCCATATCCTGGTTGTCAAACCACAGGACGCTGCAATAGATTCATTCTCCTGATCTCTTAGCATTGATGGCTGTCATATTGTCCCTGTCCACTGTACTACCTGGTTAGATAAGACTCTACACTGTACTACCTGGTTAGATAGGACTCTACACTGTACTACCTGGTTAGATAGGACTCTACACTGTACTACCTGGTTAGATAAGACTCTACACTGTACTACCTGGTTAGATAAGACTCTACACTGTACTACCTGGTTAGATAGGACTCTACACTGTACTACCTGGTTAGATAGGACTCTACACTGTACTACCTGGTTAGATAAGACTCTACACTGTACTACCTGGTTAGATAGGACTCTACACTGTACTACCTGGTTAGATGAGACTCTACACTGTACTACCTGGTTAGATAGGACTCTACACTGTACTACCTGGTTAGATAGGACTCTACACTGTACTACCTGGTTAGATAGGACTCTACACTGTACTACCTGGTTAGATAAGACTCTACACTGTACTACCTGGTTAGATAGGACTCTACACTGTACTACCTGGTTAGATAAGACTCTACACTGTACTACCTGGTTAGATAGGACTCTAAACTGTACTACCTGGTTAGATGAGACTCTACACTGTACTACCTGGTTAGATAGGACTCTACACTGTACTACCTGGTTAGATAAGACTCTACACTGTACTACCTGGTTAGATAGGACTCTACACTGTACTACCTGGTTAGATAAGACTCTACACTATACTACCTGGTACAGTGTGTTACATTTTTAACTAGGCCTTGGAGGGGATCCTTCACAATTAAAGACAGGAAACCTCTTCATTAATAATGGATTGTAGTTTTCAGACGCACTTAAGACAGATTCTCAACACGGCTCATTAAAGCATCATATGTTATGCAGCTGCTTAGGACATGAGAGAGTTGAGAGAGTTTGAATTTTTTATTTATTTAACCTTTATTTAACTATGCAAGTCAGTTGCCTAATGGCCTAATGTGGCCAAACCCTAACCCGGACGACGCTGGGCCAATTGTGCGCCGCCCTATGGGACTCCCAATCACGGACGGTTGTGATACAGCCTGAAATCGAACCAGGGTCTGTAGTGACGCCTCTAGCACTGAGATGCAGTGACTTAGACCCTTCCACCACTCGAGAATCCCAAGAGTTGAGAGAGCTGAGAGAGTTGAGAGAGCTGAGAAGGCTGAGAGAGCTGAGAGGGTTGAGAAGGTTGAGAGGGCTGAGAGAGTTGAGAGAGTTGAGAGAGCTGAGAGTGATGAGAAGGTTGAGAGAGCTGAGAAGGCTGAGAGAGCTGAGAGAGCTGAGAGGGCTGAGAAAGCTGAGAGAGCTGAGAGGGTTGAGAAGGTTGAGAAGGCTGAGAGAGCTGAGAAGGCTGAGTGAGTTGAGAAGGTTGAGGAGGCTGAGAGAGCTGAGAGAGCTGAGAAGGCTGAGAAGGCTCTGAGAGCTGAGAAGGCTGAGAGAGCTGAGAAGGCTGAGAAGTCTGAGAGAGCTGAGAAGGCTGAGAGAGCTGAGAGAGCTGAGAAGGCTGAGAAGGCTGAGAGAGCTAAGAGAGCTTAGAGAGCTGAGAAGGTTGAGAAGGCTGAGAGAGCTGAGAAGGTTGAGAAGGCTGAGAGAGCTGAGAGAGTTGAGAGAGCTGAGAAGGCTGAGAAGGCTGAGAGAGCTGAGAGAGTTGAGAGAGCTAAGAGAGCTGAGAAGGCTGTCTCCTCTCCTCCTGCCTTGACTTTCTCTCCCGATATGTTCTTTATACCTCATAATGACATGAAGACCTGATGTAAATCAACAGTGGCTCACCTCATAGTTTATGTTGTTGTTGAGGATAGGAGGGGATTTTCACAGAGGCTTTGATGGCTGTTTTTTAAGCTATACTTGGATGGGTCTCAGCTATATTTGGAGTAGTGATTCCCACCCAACAACCCATAGTGGAATCTGCTCCCACAATTAGGTTACTGTGAGTTGGGCCACTGGAATGTTTTGGGTCATCTGAAAAGGCAGGGGATCAGGGCCTTCCACAGCTACTGTGACTTCATCAGAATGTGTGGCAGATCCTTTGTAAAGCAGGTGGTCCTTGCCACAGGTGTGTCCGTCCGCCTAGATGCCTGCCTAAAACTAGCCACAGGTTTGTCTGTCTGGCTGCTTGACTGGAATTGTGCCCAGTGACCGCAGGGCGTTAAAAGGGTGTCAAGGTCCTGAAACCAGGAACAAACCAACCACAAACATCTGCTAGCCTGACGACTGGCTGACCTGGAACAATGTGAATGTGCAGCAGTGGCATTTCTGTCGGTTTAGGTACTGTTCACTCAACAGTAGAGACCAGCCCTTGGGAGGGGGGAGAGAGAGAGGGAGAGAGGGAGTGAGGGAGAGGGAGAGAGGGAGAGAGAGAAAGAGAGAGGGGGAGAGAGAGAGGGAGAGAGAGAGAGGGAGAGAGAGAGAGGGAGAGAGAGAGAGAGAGAGGGAGAGAGAGAGAGAGAGAGAGAGAGGTGGGGTGGAGGAGAGAGAGAGAGAGACAGAGAGAGACAGAGAGAGACACAGAGAGAGACACAGAGAGAGAGAGAGAGAGAGAGAGAGAGAGAGAGAGAGAGAGAGAGAAAAAGCCAATCAAAGAAAGAATACAACTAAAATAATTTGGGGCTCAGTCAGGCACCTTCCTGTAATTGAAATCGTCTGTAAAATGTGATCACTGAGGCATGTAATTGTGACAGTACTAACAGGCTGCCTGTTCTAGCACTGTTTGCTGCGTCTGAAAACCAGAAATGTCTTTGCTCTGGGGAACAGAATCAAGTTAAGCACCTTCTCAGCAGCAAGTAGCCTTTAAGGCGTGAAATGTGTAAAACATTAAAAATAATGTACCATAGTAGGCTAGAGTGCTGTGTTTATTGAGTCGCTAGAGAATACCTCACTGTACTGTATATGACAGGACTGGATAATTATTCATAGACCCATGTCTGTAAATACTATACTCACAGCCTGGTTTCTGTCTGTCTGTCTGTCTGTCTGTCTGTCTGTCTGTCTGTCTGTCTGTCTGTCTGTTGAGTTGGGTGAATTTTGGCCCATTCCTCCTGACAAAGCTGGTTTAACTGAGTCAGGTTTGTAGGCCTCCTTGCTCGCACACGCTTTTCCAGTTCTGCCTACACCTTTTCTATAGGATTGATGTCAGCGCTTTGTGATGGCTATGTTACGGTGCGTGAATGAGGACCCAAAAGCGAATTAACTTAAACAGAGCTTCTTTAATTACCAAACATAGGTAGGCTCAGACGGACCGGCAGATTCCGACAGGACAAGACAAGGTTACAGCAAACATGACGACAGTCTGGTTCAGGCATGAAACACAACAAACAAGAATCCGACAAAGACAGGAGCAGAAACAGAGAGAGATATAGGGACCTAATCAGAGGGAAAAAGGGAACAGGTGGGAAAAGGGGTGACGAGGTGGTTAGGAGGAGACAAGGCACAGCTGGGGGAAAGAGGGGGAGAAAAGGTAACCTAATAACGACCAGCAGAGGGAGACAGGGTGAAGGGAAAGGACAGAGACAAGACACAACATGACAGTACATGACAGTACCCCCCCACTCACCGAGCGCCTCCTGGCGCACTCGAGGAGGAAACCTGGCGGCAACGGAGGAAATCCTCGATCAGCGCACGGTCCAGCACGTCCCGAGAGGGAACCCAACTCCTCTCCTCAGGACCGTACCCCTCCCAATCTACGAGGTACTGGTGACCACGGCCCCGAGGACGCATGTCCAAAATTCTACGGACCCTGTAGATGGGTGCGCCCTCGACAAGGATGGGGGGGGGGGGGGGGAAGACGAGCGGGGGCGCGAAGGACGGGCTTGATGCAGGAGACATGGAAGACCGGGTGGACGCGACGAAGGTATCGCGGAAGAAGAAGTCGAACTGCGACAGGATTAATGACCCGAGAAATACGGAACGGACCAATGAACCGCGGGGTCAACTTGCGAGAAGCCGTCTTAAGGGGAAGGTTCTGAGTGGAGAGCCAAACTCTCTGACCGCGACAATATCTAGGACTCTTAGTTCTACGCTTATTAGCAGCCCTCGCAGTCTGCGTCCTATAACGGCAAAGTGCAGACCTGACCCTCTTCCAGGTGCGCTCGCAACGTTGGACAAAAGCCTGAGCGGAGGGGACGCTGGACTCGGCGAACTGAGATGAGAACAGCGGAGGCTGGTACCCGAGGCTACTCTGAAAAGGAGATAGCCCGGTCGCAGACGAAGGAAGCGAGTTGTGGGCGTATTCTGCCCAGGGGAGCTGTTCTGACCAAGACGCAGGGTTGCGAAAAGAAAGACTGCGTAAGATGCGACCAATAGTCTGATTGGCCCGTTCTGCTTGACCGTTAGACTGGGGGTGAAAGCCGGAAGAGAGACTGACGGAAGCCCCAATCAAACTGCAAAACTCCCTCCAAAATTGAGACGTGAATTGCGGACCTCTGTCCGAAACGACGTCTGACGGAAGGCCATGAATTCTGAAAACATTCTCGATGATGATTTGTGCCGTCTCTTTAGCAGAAGGAAGCTTAGCAAGGGGAATGAAATGAGCCGCCTTAGAGAACCTATCGACAACCGTAAGAATAACAGTCTTCCCCGCTGACGAAGGCAGTCCGGTGACAAAATCTAAGGCGATGTGAGACCACGGTCGAGAGGGAATAGGAAGCGGCCTGAGACGGCCGGCAGGAGGAGAGTTACCGGACTTAGTCTGCGCGCAGACCGAACAAGCAGCCACGAAACGACGCGTGTCATGCTCCCGGGTGGGCCACCAAAAACGCTGGCGAATGGAAGCAAGCGTACCCCGAACGCCAGGGTGGCCGGCTAACTTGGCAGAGTGAGCCCACTGAAGAACGGCCAGACGAGTAGGAACGGGAACGAAAAGAAGGTTCCTAGGACAAGCGCGCGGCGACGGAGTGTGAGTGAGCGCTTGCTTTACCTGCCTCTCAATTCCCCAGACAGTCAACCCGACAACACGCCCCTCAGGGAGAATCCCCTCGGGGTCAGTGGAGGCTACTGAAGAACTGAAGAGACGAGACAAAGCATCAGGCTTGGTGTTCTTAGAGCCCGGACGATAAGAAATCACGAACTCGAAACGAGCGAAAAACAGCGCCCAACGCGCCTGACGCGCATTAAGTCGTTTGGCAGAACGGATGTACTCAAGGTTCCTATGGTCAGTCCAAACGACAAAAGGAACGGTCGCCCCCTCCAACCACTGTCGCCATTCGCCTAGGGCTAACCGGATGGCGAGCAGTTCGCGGTTACCCACATCATAGTTACGTTCCGACGGCGACAGGCGATGAGAAAAATACGCGCATGGGTGGACCTTGTCGTCAGAGAGGGAGCGCTGAGAAAGAATGGCTCCCACGCCCACCTCTGACGCGTCAACCTCGACAACGAACTGTCTAGAGACGTCAGGTGTAACAAGGATAGGAGCGGATGTAAAACGATTCTTGAGGAGATCAAAAGCTCCCTGGGCGGAAACGGACCACTTAAAGCACGTCTTGACAGAAGTAAGGGCTGTGAGAGGAGCTGCCACCTGACCGAAATTACGGATGAAACGACGATAGAAGTTCGCGAAGCCGAGAAAGCGCTGCAGCTCGACGCGTGACTTAGGGACGGGCCAATCAATGACAGCTTGGACCTTAGCGGGATCCATCTTAATGCCTTCAGCGGAAATAACAGAACCGAGAAATGTGACGGAGGAGGCATGAAAAGTGCACTTCTCAGCCTTCACAAAAAGACAATTCTCTAAAAGGCGCTGGAGGACACGTCGAACGTGCTGAACATGAATCTGGAGTGACGGTGAAAAAATCAGGATATCGTCAAGGTAAACGAAAACAAAGATGTTCAGCATGTCTCTCAGGACATCATTGACTAATGCCTGAAAGACAGCTGGAGCGTTAGCGAGGCCGAAAGGAAGAACCCGGTATTCAAAGTGCCCTAACGGAGTGTTAAACGCCGTCTTCCACTCGTCCCCCTCCCTGATGCGCACGAGATGGTAAGCGTTACGAAGGTCCAACTTAGTGAAAAACCTGGCTCCCTGCAGGATCTCGAAGGCTGAAGACATAAGAGGAAGCGGATAACGATTCTTCACTGTTATGTCATTCAGCCCTCGATAATCTATGCAGGGGCGCAGAGACCCGTCCTTCTTCTTGACAAAAAAAAACCCCGCTCCGGCGGGAGAGGAGGAGGGGACTATGGTACCGGCGTCAAGAGCTACAGACAAATAATCTTCGAGAGCCTTACGTTCGGGAGCCGACAGAGAGTATAGTCTACCCCGGGGGGGGTGGTTCCCGGAAGGAGATCAATACTACAATCATACGACCGGTGTGGAGGAAGAGAGGTGGCCCTGGACCGACTGAACACCGTGCGCAGATCGTGATATTCCTCCGGCACCCCTGTCAAATCACCAGGCTCCTCCTGTGAAGAAGAGACAGAGGAAACAGGAGGGATAGCAGACATTAAACATTTCACATGACAAGAGACGTTCCAGGAGAGGATAGAATTACTAGACCAATTAATGGAAGGATTATGACAAACTAGCCAGGGATGGCCCAAAACAACAGGTGTAAAAGGTGAACGAAAAATTAAAAAAGAAATGGTTTCACTATGATTACCAGAAACAGTGAGGGTTAAAGGTAGCGTCTCACGCTGAATCCTGGGGAGAGGACTACCATCCAGGGCGAACAAGGCCGTGGGCTCCCTTAACTGTCTGAGAGGAATGTCATGTTCCCGAGCCCAGGTCTCGTCCATAAAACAGCCCTCCGCCCCAGAGTCTATTAAGGCACTGCAGGAAGCTGACGAACCGGTCCAGCGTAGATGGACCGACAAGGTAGTGCAGGATCTTGAAGGAGAGACAGGAGTAGTAGCGCTCACCAGTAGCCCTCCGCTTACTGACGAGCTCTGGCCTTTTACTGGACATGAAGTGACAAAATGACCAGCGGAACCGCAATAGAGACAGAGGCGGTTGGTGATTCTCCGTTCCCTCTCCTTAGTCGAGATGCGGATACCTCCCAGCTGCATGGGCTCAGCACCCGAGCCGGCAGAGGAAGATGGTAGTGATGCGGAGAGGGGGGCAACGGAGAACGCGAGCTCCTTTCCACGAGCTCGGTGACGAAGATCAACCCGTCGCTCAATGCGAATAGCGAGTTCAATCAAGGAATCCACGCTGGAAGGAACCTCCCGGGAGAGAATCTCATCCTTTTCCTCTGCGCGGAGACCCTCCAGAAAACGAGCGAGCAAAGCCGGCTCG